>NW_025746105.1:0-169544 GCF_021184085.1 Oncorhynchus gorbuscha
CAGGGCTGTTGACTCCCTCTTAGACGTCACATGATTCAACAGCCATGTATCAGGGCTAGGTGGTCAAATGTAAACACACAAATACCACACACTGTTTCACAACAGCTTAACCACATGTTTCCCCCGACGGTTATACAGGTGAAGCATTTTCATGTTTTCATATGAACAATAAAGCTTCCTTTGGTGCTTCCCCAGTCCTTTGTTATTAGTGAACTGAAGTGTCTGAACAGCCGTGCTTCAGAACAATCATTGTGTCATGTAGTGTGATTGAGTGATCCGACCGGTCAAGTGCAGGCCTCGTCAAACATGTGAAATGATGAGTTATTGGTTCTAGAGGACTGAGGAGAGAAAACAAGAGGATTGGGGGGAGAGGGCCGTCTCCTGCAATTTAAACCCTGTGACCCTGTAGTACACACTCACACTAGTGTGTGTGAACACACGCACACACAAACACACACACCTCAATGGCCCTTGATCCTTCTTGACTATATTTGTAAAGGAGGCTAGTCACTGTTTGAGCAGGAGGGCAGAGTTAAGCACAATCCATCCCCCTTCCCCATCCTCCCCCCCTCCCTTCCTCCCCCCACCCCCCATCCCCCCCTTCTCCCCCCAACCCTCCCTCCTCCCAACTCATCCATCTGACCCATTGTGTTTTATGGCCCTCATTACACATGTTCAGAGTATGCTGCAAACACCACGCAGAGTTTACACAGTTTCACAACTGGCCTGTGAAACAGAGGCTGGGAATGGACAACCAGGGGGGAATTGACTGGAGAGATGGTCATTTTTCATGTGTTTTCACAGCCCACAGAGCCCAGATAAGGTCTTTACCTAGTACTGACCGTGAGTAGACTGTGAACAGTACTGTGAATAGTAGTGACCGTGAGTAGACTGTGAACTGTACTGTGAATAGTAGTGACCGTGAGTAGACTGTGAACAGTACTGTGAATAGTAGTGACCGTGAGTAGACTGTGAACAGTACTGTGAATAGTAGTGACCGTGAGTAGACTGTGAACAGTACTGTGAATAGTAGTGACCGTGAGTAGACTGTGAACAGTACTGTGAATAGTAGTGACCGTGAGTAGACTGTGAACAGTACTGTGAATAGTAGTGACCGTGAGTAGACTGTGAACTGTACTGTGAATAGTACTGACCAGTGGTAGAGTAGACTGTGAACAGTACTGTGAATAGTAGTGACCGTGACTGTAGACTGTGAACAGTACTGTGAATAGTAGTGACCGTGAGTAGACTGTGAACAGTACTGTGAATAGTAGTGACCGTGAGTAGACTGTGAACTGTACTGTGAATAGTAGTGACCGTGAGTAGACTGTGAACTGTACTGTGAATAGCACTGACCGTGAGTAGACTGTGAACTGTACTGTGAATAGTAGTGACCGTGAGTAGACTGTGAACTGTACTGTGAATAGTAGTGACCGTGAGTAGACTGTGAACTGTACTGTGAATAGTAGTGATCGTGACCCTGGACCGCACCGGGGACAGATTAATTTCTAAATGGAACTTCTAAATAAGACCAGTGAGCACTGATAAAGCTCATGCTGTTAAAGGGACATTCCACTTCACAATCTATGTTTGTCAGATGTTTTCATAACCCAAAATTGGTGTTCTGTCGGGATAAATTGACATCGAGGCTTTCTGTTGTGTAGATTGAGCTACATGCCACAATCTACAATGAATGGAAAAGATAAGCCCCTTGTAGGTCTAGTTTCCTGGTTTGTGGTGCTCATACTTTCCATTCATTTGGTGTTGAGACATATACAGTAGCTGGGTCGACACAGCCGATGGCATGGGATGTGGACGCATCTGGACATTAGAAAACATCTAACGAACTTTTAATTTTATTCATAGTATAATGCCCCTTTAAACTTGAAAACCGGTTTTATGAAAACTGAAAACTTTGAACACAAGCCTTTCTCTCACTCATCAAAACTCACCCAGGATTTTATCACCACTACTGACACAGGTGTGTTTAGTCACGATAAACTATCACAATCACACCAAAAACAGTAAATAACATATCAGTGAAACAACATAAAGCCAGTTTTTATGATCTCAATGGGGAAACAGCCTGGAAGTAAGAGCAGTGAATAAAACAATGGCTTGTAGTGTAACAGATATGAATCGGCCTTCCATCTTGGCAGGGAGAGTAGAGATCAGTAACTAAAATTAACTCAGTCTGTGTCCCTAATGGCACCATATTCTCTATGTAGTGCACTACTTTTAACCAGGGCCATAGGGCTCTGCACTATTATAGGGAATAGGGTGCCATTTGGGACCCAAACTCAGATAAAAAAGTCCATTGAGTTTCTGGGTTTGAAATTCTCTCTGGAACACTTGGTTCCTAGCCTGGAATCCATGCTGATATGAGAAAAGAAATAGCTTTGCTATAGAGAAAGGTCGCCGGAGGCAGACCTGGCTCTCAAGAGAAGACAGGCTATGTGCACACTGCCCACAAAATGAGGTGGAAATTGAGCTGCACTTCCTAACCTCCTGCCAAATGTACGACCATATTAGAGACCCATATTTCCCTCAGATTACACAGACCCACAAAGAATTTGAAAACATATCCAATTATGATAAACTTCCATATCTATTGGGTGAAATACCACAGTGTGCAATCACAGCAGCAAGATTTGTGACCTGTTGCCACAAGAAAAGGGCAACCAGTGAAGAACAAACACCATACAACCCATATTCATTTATTTTCCCTTCTTTAGTACTTTAACTATTTGCACATCGCTAAAACACCGTGATATAGACATAATATGATATTTCACATTTTTTATTGTTTATTTCATTTTTGTTTAATATCTATTTCACTTGCTTCAGAAATGTAAATATATGTTTTCCATTCCAATAAAGCCCCTTAAATTGAATTGAGAGAGAGGGGGGTCTATCTACAGTATATAAACTACAGGGTCATCTCAGGTTTAAGTGTAACATATTTGTTTGTGTTTGTTAATGTTGGCTTGTTTTTTTATTCCCGGAATATATATTTTTTATTCACTCCAATCCTGTTCTTGAAAACCTTAAGGGTGTGTGTGTGTGTATCTGTGTGTGAGTGTGTGTATGCATGCATGTGTGCGACACCACAAGAGATATGTGAGACACAGAGAGCGAGACAAAAAGACAGACAGACGGACAAAGCTCTTTGGCCACATACAGTATGTATCACTATGTACTATAGAAGACACTAACATCATCTGTTACAGCTCTTCCTCAGTCAACCCCTCCCCTGGCATCATCTCACACCCCTGACAGACAGCTATCATCACAGAGCTGCATTCCTGTCTGTAGTCCCAGATAAACACAGAGTGGACACTTCAGACCTGGCTCCATACAGTATAGAGCACGGCATATGGTAGGAAATGGAGACTAGGGCCTGTACTGTGTGTAGAGCAGATCACAGGACCAGGGGGAAAGGGAGGACACTATAGATATAGATAGAGATAGAGATGCAGCATTTAAAGGCAATGTTTACACATTTACGGTAAACGGTGCAGAGAAGTAAATCAGCCCAAAAAAGGAAATTACCTGTAAATGTCAAGTGATCTACAACACGATTGGGATTGAATCCTGGCTGTAGTCTAGAATAGATTCCCTCTGTCTCTCAGAGTGGGAGAATGAAAAATGGATTGTAGCTCAGCTGTCGTCTATTCTTCTCCATACAAGACTCAAACATCCAGAAGAAGTGGGAAAACAAAGCTGCTGTCTTCATCTTAAAGCTGACCAGGCCTTCTGACGTGATGATAAACCACGTCATTAAACCCTGTCCATGTCTGGGCTCCCACGGACATCTCATCAGCATAATAATAACATCCAGGTCAACATCCGTCTGTTAAAGCTAGAGATATCTCTTGTTTTGCACGGGCTGTGTCTCAAACCACCACATCCGTATCTGTGGTGGAAGGTGGTCTGGCTACAGCGGTGTTGGCGTATCTGTGGTGGAAGGTGGCCTGGCTACAGCGGTGTTGGCGTATCTGTGGTGGAAGGTGGCCTGGCTACAGCGGTGTTGGTGTATCTGTGGTGGAAGGTGGCCTGGCTACAGCGGTGTTGGCGTATCTGTGGTGGAAGGTGGCCTGGCTACAGCGGTGTTGGCGTATCTGTGGTGGAAGGTGGCCTGGCTACAGCGGTGTTGGCGTATCTGTGGTGGAAGGTGGCCTGGCTACAGCGGTGTTGGCGCATCTGTGGTGGAAGGTGGCCTGGCTACAGCGGTGTTAGCGTATCTGTGGTGGAAGGTGGCCTGGCTACAGCGGTGTTGGCGTATCTGTGGTGGAAGGTGGCCTGGCTACAGCGGTGTTGGTGTATCTGTGGTGGAAGGTGGCCTGGCTACAGCGGTGTTGGCATATCTGTGGTGGAAGGTGGCCTGGCTACAGCGGTGTATCTGTGATGGAAGGTGGCCTGGCTACAGAGGTGTTGGTGTATCTGTGGTGGAAGGTGGCCTGGCTACAGCGGTGTTGGTGTATCTGTGATGGAAGGTGGCCTGGCTACAGCGGTGTTGGTGTATCTGTGGTGGAAGGTGGCCTGGCTACAGCGGTGTTGGTGTATCTGTGTTGGAAGGTGGCCTGGCTACAGCGGTGTATCTGTGATGGAAGGTGGCCTGGCTACAGCGGTGTTGGTGTATCTGTGGTGGAAGGTGGCCTGGCTACAGCGGTGTTGGTGTATCTGTGATGGAAGGTGGCCTGGCTACAGCGGTGTTGGTGTATCTGTGGTGGAAGGTGGCCTGGCTACAGCGGTGTTGGTGTATCTGTGGTGGAAGGTGGCCTGGCTACAGCGGTGTTGGTGTATCTGTGGTGGAAGGTGGCCTGGCTACAGCGGTGTTGGTGTATCTGTGGTGGAAGGTGGCCTGGCTACAGCGGTGTTGGTGTATCTGTGGTGGAAGGTGGCCTGGCTACAGCGGTGTTGGCGTATCTGTGGTGGAAGGTGGCCTGGCTACAGCGGTGTTGGTGTATCTGTGGTGGAAGGTGGCCTGGCTACAGCGGTGTTGGTCAGACCTTGAGACATCCAGAAAGCGCCATGGGACTCATCTGTAGTCGGTACCGTCGATCTGACAACTTGTGTCTGTAGCGTCTGTAACTGTTTGGGATAATCTGACCCCTCTATGAAAAGGTGAGTTTCCCATGAGCTCCAGGAAGCCCACAAGCCTCACAAGACATGTCTGAAAGTAGCCGGGTACCAGCTAAAAACAATTATGGAAGTACACTACCGGTCGAAGGTTTTACAACACCTACTCATTCAAGGGCTTTTCTTTATTTTTTACTATTTTATACATTGTTGAATAATAGTGAAGACATCAGAACAATGAAATAACAGACAGACAGAAGAGCACCAAAGACACATGCGTAACATGTGAGCTCATCCCTCACCCTGTTACATACAGTACCTATAATCTATTAAAGCACAGGCCTCTCTCACACAGGCCTCTCTCACACAGGCCTCCCTCACACAGGCCTCTCTCACACAGGCCTCCCTCACACAGGCCTCTCTCACACAGGCCTCTCACACAGGCCTCCCTCACACAGGCCTCTCTCACACAGGCCTCTCTCACACAGGCCTCTCTCACACAGGCCTCTCTCACACCGGCCTCTCACACAGGCCTCTCTCACACAGGCCTCTCTCACACAGGCCTCTCTCACACAGGCCTCTCACACAGGCCTCACACAGGCCCTCTCACACAGGCCTCTCTCACACAGGCCTCCCTCACACAGGCCTCTCTCACACAGGCCTCTCTCACACAGGCCTCTCACACAGGCCTCTCTCACACACAAATTGATGGTTTGGACATCCTAGGCATACTTGACAAGATAACAGGGCAAATAGTGTGTCTCAACAGAGTTTATAGGTTGACTTTCAAGTTCCATCTAATAATATCTTTACACACAGCAAATCAAAGCCTGTCTGTGGATATAAATAATGTTAAAAGCCATAATGCAGAGCGGTGCTTGCAATAAGTCAGAGAGCTAGTAGTAGTGTGTTTGGGCTTGGACTTGAAAGTGCATACCAGACCCAGCGATACCCTATTATGAGTAAATCAGTGCTGTGGGCTCTGTAAATTACGAGCCTGTGTGTGTGTGTGTGTGGGGGGGGCATGCATGTGTGCGTGTGTGTGTGTCCTAGCCTCTTCTTTGTGTGGTTGTTATTCATGTGCAGGTTACTGATTGATCCGCCAGGCTGAGGGAGTGGCGTACAAGGCAGAGAGCAGCTCCACATACAGGGCTCAGCTACCAGGGTCAGACTACAGGGCTCAGCTACCAGGGTCAGACTACAGGGCTCAGCTACCAGGGTCAGACTACAGGGCTCAGCTACCAGGGTCAGACTACAGGGCTCAGCTACCAGGGTCAGACTACAGGGCTCAGCTACCAGGGTCAGACTACAGGGCTCAGCTACCAGGGTCAGACTACAGGGCTCAGCTACCAGGGTCAGACACACACTGACACAAGCATGTGTGAAGTGAGCACCCTAATTTTCAGTCTATGATGAATACAGTCAGACAAACACGCACTCTCTCAAATACACACACACACACACTCTCTGAAATACTGTAAAATAATACTGAGAGAAACATACAGCTCACAGTGTGTGTATATACAGTATGCACACACACACACGCACACCATCTATATCCCATCCCCACACAGACCCATATCCCTGTACAGTATCTCCACACACAGTTTCAGTTCTGATGTCAAAACCCCCATCTCTTATAGTAGCCCACTCTAAACCCCCACACTGATCATGAAGACAACCTTCTCTAAACCCCCCCACACTGATCATGAAGACAACCTTCTCTAAACACCCCCACACTGATCATGAAGACGACCTTCTCCAAACACCCCCAAACTGATCATGAAGACGACCTTCTCCAAACACCCTCACACTGATCATGAAGACGACCTTCTCCAAACACCCCCACACTGATCATGAAGACGACCTTCTCCAAACACCCCCACACTGATCATGAAGACCACCTTCTCCAAACACCCCCACACTGATCATGAAGATGACCTTCTCCTAACACCCCCACACTGATCATGAAGACCACCTTCTCCAAACACCCCCACACTGATCATGAAGACCACCTTCTCCAAACACCCCCACACTGATCATGAAGACGACCTTCTCTAAACACCCCCACACTGATCATGAAGACCACCTTCTCTAAACAACCCCACACTGATCATGAAGACGACCTTCTCCAAACACCCCCACACTGATCATGAAGACAACCTTCTCCTAACACCCCCACACTGATCATGAAGACCACCTTCTCTAAACCCCCACACTGATCATGAACACCACCTTCTCCAAACACCCCCACACTGATCATGAAGACGACCTTCTCCAAACACCCCCAAACTGATCATGAAGACGACCTTCTCCAAACACCCTCACACTGATCATGAAGACGACCTTCTACAAACACCCCCACACTGATCATGAAGACGACCTTCTCCAAACACCCCCACACTGATCATGAAGACGACCTTCTCCAAACACCCCCACACTGATCATGAAGATGACCTTCTCCTAACACCCCCACACTGATCATGAAGCCCACCTTCTCTAAACACCCCCACACTGATCATGAAGACCACCTTCTCCAAACACCCCCACACTGATCATGAAGACCACCTTCTCTAAACACCCTCACACTGATCATGAAGACGACCTTCTCCTAACACCCCCACACTGATCATGAAGACGACCTTCTCCAAGCACCCCACACTGATCATGAAGACGACCTTCTCCAAGCACCCCCACACTGATCATGAAGACAAACTTCTCCTAACACCCCCACACTGATCATGAAGACATCCTTCTCCTAACACCCCCACACTGATCATGAAGACAACCTTCTCCTAACACCCCCACACTGATCATGAAGACAACCTTCTCCTAACACCCCCAAACTGATCATGAAGACAACCTTCTCCTAACACCCCCCACACTGATCATGAAGACAACCTTCTCCTAACACCCCCACACTGATCATGAAGACAACCTTCTCCTAACACCCCCACACTGATCATGAAGACAACCTTCTCCTAACACCCCCACACTGATCATGAAGACAACCTTCTCCTAACACCCCCCACACTGATCATGAAGACAACCTTCTCCTAACACCCCCACACTGATCATGAAGACAACCTTCTCCTAACACCCCCACACTGATCATGAAGACCACCTTCTCCAAACACCCCCACACTGATCATGAAGACCACCTTCTCCAAACACCCCCACACTGATCATGAAGACGACCTTCTCTAAACACCCCCACACTGATCATGAAGACCACCTTCTCTAAACAACCCCACACTGATCATGAAGACCACCTTCTCTAAACAACCCCACACTGATCATGAAGACAACCTTCTCTAACACCCCACACTGATCATGAAGACCACCTTCTCTAAACCCCCACACTGATCATGAAGACCACCTTCTCCAAACACCCCCACACTGATCATGAAGACGACCTTCTCCAAACACCCCCAAACTGATCATGAAGACGACCTTCTTCAAACACCCTCACACTGATCATGAAGACACCTTCTACAAACACCCCACACTGATCATGAAGACAACCTTCTCCAAACACCCCCACACTGATCATGAAGACGACCTTCTCCAAACACCCCCACACTGATCATGAAGATGACCTTCTCCTAACACCCCCACACTGATCATGAAGCCCACCTTCTCTAAACACCCCCACACTGATCATGAAGACCACCTTCTCCAAACACCCCCACACTGATCATGAAGACCACCTTCTCTAAACACCCTCACACTGATCATGAAGACGACCTTCTCCTAACACCCCCACACTGATCATGAAGACGACCTTCTCCAAGCACCCCCACACTGATCATGAAGACGACCTTCTCCAAGCACCCCCACACTGATCATGAAGACAAACTTCTCCTAACACCCCCACACTGATCATGAAGACATCCTTCTCCTAACACCCCCACACTGATCATGAAGACAACCTTCTCCTAACACCCCCACACTGATCATGAAGACAACCTTCTCCTAACACCCCCACACTGATCATGAAGACAACCTTCTCCTAACACCCCCACACTGATCATGAAGACAACCTTCTCCTAACACCCCCACACTGATCATGAAGACAACCTTCTCCTAACACCCCCACACTGATCATGAAGACAACCTTCTCCTAAACACCCCACACTGATCATGAAGACAACCTTCTCCTAACACCCCCACACTGATCATGAAGACAACCTTCTCCTAACACCCCCACACTGATCATGAAGACAACCTTCTCCTAACACCCCCACACTGATCATGAAGACAACCTTCTCCTAACACCCCCACACTGATCATGAAGACAAACTTCTCCAAACACCCCCACACTGATCATGAAGACAACCTTCTCCTAACACCCCCACACTGATCATGAAGACAACCTTCTCCTAACACCCCCACACTGATCATGAAGACAACCTTCTCCTAACACCCCCACACTGATCATGAAGACAACCTTCTCCTAACACCCCCACACTGATCATGAAGACAACCTTCTCCTAACACCCCCACACTGATCATGAAGACAACCTTCTCCTAACACCCCCACACTGATCATGAAGACAACCTTCTCCTAACACCCCCACACTGATCATTAAGACAACCTTCTCCTAACACCCCCACACTGATCATGAAGACAACCTTCTCCAAACACCCCCACACTGATCATTAAGACAACCTTCTCCGTCTCCAGAGCTGAACAAATATGCCCAGAATGTGACAGCAGCTCCGCACACGTTCCGGCGGGAGACAAACAGGACAGATGACGACGACATGACCAGACATGCACTCCCTGCTCCGATGCAAACTGTGGGAAAGGAGACATTCAATGGGAATGGGTTGTGTACACTACACAGAGCAGCACAGAGCCAAGGGCTTAGGGTTGGAGACTCAGGTTGTGCCCCAAATGGCCTAGCCCCTATATGGGTCCCTGTCAAAAATAGTGCACTATATAGGGAATAGGATACCATTTGGGATGCAACCTCAGAGAAAGGAAGCTGTAGGATAATAAAGCAAATAGAGTGGGTTCTAGGAGTGGTTGCGTGAGTGAGACACCATTCAGGGTGAAAGAGTGGGTGAGTGAGACACCATTAAGGGTGAAAGAGTGGCTGTGGGAGTGAGTGAGACACCATTAATAAGAGCGTCTGCTAAATGACTTAAATGTAATGTAAAAATTAAGGGTGAAAGAGTGGCTGAGGGAGTGAGTGAGACACCATTAAGGGTGAAAGAGTGGCTGAGTGAGTGAGAAACCGTTAAGGGTGAAAGAGTGGGTGAGTGACTGAGAAACCGTTAAGGGTGAAAGAGTGGCTGAGTGAGTGAGTGAGCCACCATTAAGGGTGAAGGAATGGGTGAGTGAGTGAGCCACCATTAAGGGTGAAAGAATGGGTGA
Source organism: Oncorhynchus gorbuscha (assembly GCF_021184085.1). Lineage (NCBI taxonomy): Eukaryota > Metazoa > Chordata > Actinopteri > Salmoniformes > Salmonidae > Oncorhynchus > Oncorhynchus gorbuscha. Next base: position 10,466 of record NW_025746105.1, read on the forward strand.
GTGAGTGAACCACCCATTAAGGGTGAAGGAATGGGTGAGTGAGTGAACCACCCATTAAGGGTGAAGGAATGGGTGAGTGAGTGAGCCACCATTAAGGGTGAAAGAATGGGTGAGTGAGTGAGCCACCATTAAGGGTGAAAGAATGGGTGAGTGAGTGAACCACCCATTAAGGGTGAAGAATGGGTGAGTGAGTGAACCACCCATTAAGGGTGAAGGAATGGGTGATGAGTGAGCCACCATTAAGGGTGAAAGAATGGGAATGATGGATGAACCACCATTAAGGGCTGAAAGAATAGATGGATGGATAACCACCTTGTCTCCATGCTGGTATCATAGATGGATGGATACAACAGGCCTTGTCTCCATGGAGGTTAATCATAGATGGATGGATAGAGACAACACATGGGAGAATAGATGGATGGATATAGCACCTTGTCTCCATGCTGAGTATCATAGATGGATGGATATAGCACCTTGTCTCCATGCTGAGTATCATAGATGGATGGATATAGCACCTTGTCTCCATGCTGAGTATCATAGATGGATGGATATAGCACCTTGTCTCCATGCTGAGTATCATAGATGGATGGATATAGCACCTTGTCTCCATGCTGAGTATCATAGATGGATGGATATAGCACCTTGTCTCCATGCTGAGTATCATAGATGGATGGATATATCACCTTGTCTCCATGCTGAGTATCATAGATGGATGGATATAGCACCTTGTCTCCATGCTGAGTATCATAGATGGATGGATATAGCACCTTGTCTCCATGCTGAGTATCATAGATGGATTTTAAAAATATTTGTATTTTTATTTAACCTGGTAGGCTAGTTGAGAACAAGTTATCATTTGCAACTGCGACCTGGCCAAGATAAAGCAAAGCAGTGTGACACAGACAACAACACAGAGTTACACATGGAGTAAACAATAAACAAGCCAATAACACAAGCAAGTCAATTACACAGTAGAGAAAAGAAAGTCTATATACAGTGTGTTCAAAAGGCATGAGGAGGTAGGCAATAAATAGGCCATAGGAGCGAATAATTACAATTTAGCAAATTAACACTGGAGTGATAAATGAGCAGATGATGATGTGCAAGTAGAGATACTGGTGTGCAAAAGAGCAGAAAAGTAAATAAAATAAAAACAGTATGGGGATGAGGTAGGTAGATTGGGTGGGCTATTTACAGATGGACTATGTACAGCTGCAGTGATCGGTTAGCTGCTCAGATAGTTGATGTTTAAAGTTGGTGAGGGAAATAAAAGTCTCCAACTTCAGCGATTTTTGCAATTCGTTCCAGTCACTGGCAGCAGAGAACTGGAAGGAAAGGCGGCCAAATGAGGTGTTGGCTTTGGGGATGATCAGTGAGATACACCTGCTGGAACGTGTGCTACGGGTGGGTGTTGTTATCGTGACCAGTGAACTGAGATAAGGCGGAGCTTTACCTAGCATAGACTTATAGATGACCTGGAGCCAGTGGGTCTGGCGACGAATATGTAGCCAGCCGACTAGAGCATACAGGTCGCAGTGGTGGATGGTATAAGGTGATTTTGTAACAAAATGGATGGCACTGTGATAGACTGCATCCAGTTTGCTGAGTAGAGTGTTGGAAGCTATTTTGTAGGTGACATCGCCGAAGTCGAGGATCGGTAGGATAGTCAGTTTTACTAGGGTAAGTTTGGCGGTGTGAGTGAAGGAGGCTTTGTTGCGAAATAGAAAGACGATTCTAGATTTTATTTTGGATTGGAGATGTTTAATATGAGTCTGGAAGGAGAGTTTACAGTCTAGCCAGACACCTAGGTATTTATGGTTGTCCACATATTCTAGGTCGGAACCGTCCAGGGTGGTGATGCTAGTCGGGCGGGCGGGTGCGGTCAGCGAATGGTTGAAAAGCATGAGTTTGGTTTTACTAGCGTTTGCGTTTAAGAGCAGTTGGAGGCCACGGAAGGAGTGTGGTATGGCATTGAAGCTTGTTTGGAGGTTCGTTAGCACAGTGTCCAAGGAAGGGCCAGAAGTATACAGAATGGTGTCGTCTGCGTACAGGTGGATCAGGGAATCGCCCGCAGCAAGAGCAACATCATTGATATATACAGAGAAAAGAGTCGGCCAGAGAATTGAACCCTGTGGATGGATGGATGGAATATAACACCTCGTCTCCATGCTGAGTATCATTGATGGATGGAATATAGCACCTTGTCTATATGCTGAGTATCATGGATGGATGGATGAATGAATATAGCATCTCGTCGCCATGCTGAGTATCATGGATGGATGGATGAATGAATATAGCACCTCGTCTCCATGCTGAGTACCATGGATGAATGAATATAGCACCTCGTCTCCATGCTGAGTATCATAGATGGATGGATGAATGAATATAGCACCTTGTCTCTATGCTGAGTATCGTGGATGGATGGATGAATGAATATAGCCCCTTGTCTCCATGCTGAGTATCATGGATGGATGGATGAATGAATATAGCCCCTTGTCTCCATGCTGAGTATCATGGATGGATGGATGGATGGATGGATGGATGGATGGATGGATGGATGGATGGATGGATGGATGGATGGATGGATGGATGGATGGATATAACACCTTGTCTCCATGCTGAGTATCATGGATGGATGGATGGATGGATGGATGGATGGATGGATGGATGGATGGATGGATGGATGGATGGATGGATGGATGGATGGATGGATGGATGGATGGATGGATGGATGGATGGATGGATGGATATAACACCTTGTCTCCAAGGCTCTTCGAGAGTAACTTTCCTAATGCACCACCCATGTATGGCATCTCACTGTCACACATTCAGACGGCAGACATTTAGGACCAGAGCAGACAATCTGATAGCCAATCATCATCACCTGTAGACCAGATATTAAGTAATCTGATGAGGCCTGTATATTGTATACCACAATACATTTACATGTGTCATGTTATTCATTTAGCAGACACTCTTGTCCAGAGTGACTTACAGTTAGTACGTTCATGTTAAATAGCTAGTTGGGCCGACCATATATCACAATCACAGTAAATACATGGAGAAGATGACATGTACACATCCATCCATTGGCGAAACAAATAAATAATGTTGTAGGACATAACCCTTGTCTTGCTGCAGGGCAGTGGAGAGGAAGCAGTGTTGTAGGACATAACCCTTGTCTTGCTGCAGGGCAGTGGAGAGGAAGCAGTGTTGTAGGACATAACCCTTGTCTTGCTGCAGGGCAGTGGAGAGGAAGCAGTGTTGGGACATAACCCTTGTCTTGCTGCAGGGAGTGGAGAGGAAGCAGTGTTGTAGGACATAACCCTTGTCTTGCTGCAGGGCAGTGGAGAGGAAGCAGTGTTGTAGGACATAACCCTTGTCTTGCTACAGGGCAGTGGAGAGGAAGCAGTGTTGTAGGACATAACCCTTGTCTTGCTGCAGGGCAGTGGAGAGGAAGCAGTGTTGTAGGACATAACCCTTGTCTTGCTGCAGGGCAGTGGAGAGGAAGCAGTGTTGTAGGACATAACCCTTGTCTTGCTGTAGGGCAGTGGAGAGGAAGCAGTGATGTAGGACATAACCCTTGTCTTGCTGCAGGGCAGTGGAGAGGAAGCAGTGTTGTAGGACATAACCCTTGTCTTGCTGCAGGGCAGTGGAGAGGAAGCAGTGTTGTAGGACATAACCCTTGTCTTGCTGTAGGGCAGTGGAGAGGAAGCAGTGTTGTAGGACATAACCCTTGTCTTGCTGCAGGGCAGTGGAGAGGAAGCAGTGTTGTAGGACATAACCCTTGTCTTGCTGCAGGGCAGTGGAGAGGAAGCAGTGATGTAGGACATAACCCTTGTCTTGCTGCAGGGCAGTGAAGAGGAAGCAGTGTTGTAGGACATAACCCTTGTCTTGCTGCAGGGCAGTGGAGAGGAAGCAGTGTTGTAGGACATAACCCTTGTCTTGCTGCAGGGCAGTGGAGAGGAAGCAGTGATGTAGGACATAACCCTTGTCTTGCTGCAGGGCAGTGAAGAGGAAGCAGTGTTGTAGGACATAACCCTTGTCTTGCCGCAGGGCAGTGGAGAGGAAGCAGTGTTGTAGGACATAAGTGTTGTAGGACATAACCCTTGTCTTGCTGCAGGGCAGTGAAGAGGAAGCAGTGTTGTAGGACATAAGTGTTGTAGGACATAACCCTTGTCTTGCTGCAGGGCAGTGAAGAGGAAGCAGTGTTGTAGGACATAACCCTTGTCTTGCTGTAGGGCAGTGGAGAGGAAGCAGTGATGTAGGACATAACCCTTGTCTTGCTGCAGGGCAGTGGAGAGGAAGCAGTGTTGTAGGACATAACCCTTGTCTTGCTGTAGGGCAGTGGAGAGGAAGCAGTGATGTAGGACATAACCCTTGTCTTGCTGCAGGGCAGTGGAGAGGACGCAGTGTTGTAGGACATAACCCTTGTCTTGCTGCAGGGCAGTGGAGAGGAAGCAGTGTTGTAGGACATAACCCTTGTCTTGCTGCAGGGCAGTGGAGAGGAAGCAGTGTTGTAGGACATAACCCTTGTCTTGCTGCAGGGCAGTGGAGAGGAAGCAGTGATGTAGGACATAACCCTTGTCTTGCTGCAGGGCAGTGAAGAGGAAGCAGTGTTGTAGGACATAACCCGTGTCTTGCTGCAGGGCAGTGGAGAGGAAGCAGTGTTGTAGGACATAACCCGTGTCTTGCTGCAGGGCAGTGGAGAGGAAGCAGTGTTTTAGGACATAACCCGTGTCTTGCTGCAGGGCAGTGGAGAGGAAGCAGTGTTGTAGGACATAACCCGTGTCTTGCTGCAGGGCAGTGGAGAGGAAGCAGTGATGTAGGACATAACCCTTGTCTTGCTGCAGGGCAGTGAAGAGGAAGCAGTGTTGTAGGACATAACCCGTGTCTTGCTGCAGGGCAGTGGAGAGGAAGCAGTGATGTAGGACATTACCCTTGTCTTGCTGCAGGACAGTGGAGAGGAAGCAGTGTTGTAGGACATAACCCTTGTCTTGCTGCAGGGCAGTGGAGAGGAAGCAGTGTTGTAGGACATAACCCTTGTCTTGCTGCAGGGCAGTGGAGAGGAAGCAGTGTTGTAGGACATAACCCTTGTCTTGCTGCAGGGCAGTGGAGAGGAAGCAGTGATGTAGGACATAACCCTTGTCTTGCTGCAGGGCAGTGGAGAGGAAGCAGTGTTGTAGGACATAACCCTTGTCTTGCTGCAGGGCAGTGGAGAGGAAGCAGTGTTGTAGGACATAACCCTTGTCTTGCTGCAGGGCAGTGGAGAGGAAGCAGTGTTGTAGGACATAACCCTTGTCTTGCTGCAGGGCAGTGGAGAGGAAGCAGTGTTGTAGGACATAACCCTTGTCTTGCTGCAGGGCAGTGGAGAGGAAGCAGTGTTGTAGGACATAACCCTTGTCTTGCTGCAGGGCAGTGGAGAGGAAGCAGTGATGTAGGACATAACCCTTGTCTTGCTGCAGGGCAGTGGAGAGGAAGCAGTGTTGTAGGACATAACCCTTGTCTTGCTGCAGGGCAGTGGAGAGGAAGCAGTGTTGTAGGACATAACCCTTGTCTTGCTACAGGGCAGTGGAGAGGAAGCAGTGTTGTAGGACATAACCCTTGTCTTGCTGCAGGGCAGTGGAGAGGAAGCAGTGTTGTAGGACATAACCCTTGTCTTGCTACAGGGCAGTGGAGAGGAAGCAGTGGTGAGAGGTCCATCAACCTGTCAATCAACTGTATTTGCAACCAAACTGTCAAGAGACAACATTATCTCAAATGGAAACACACTCTACCACATCAATGTATTATTCATCTCTAATCTACATACAATGATACATTGAGACCATACTGCAAGTAAACATCATATTCTTCTTGAGGTTTTCATTAGGTATCTTTGGCCATTGTGTGACCTCCAGACCTTGAAAAGCAGCTCTCATTATACCAACAGATTAGAGGTCAGGTGAGTTCACTAATGGCTCTTGTTAGTACTTTGCCATTCCAGACAATGTTTTCAAACATCTTGTGAATTATTTGACAGCAAGAATACAGTCAGACTTAACTATTGTCAATAGTCAGACATTGTTTAGTCAAAGACTAACAGAAATTGCCACGCCTGGCTTCATGTGAGGCTCTTTGAAAGGGGAAATTCACAACAAGGGTAACTAGATGATCAACTACCTTTAAGTAATAAGCACCTCAGGGTTTGTGGTATTTGGCCAATATACCACGGCTAAGGGCTGTATCCAGGCACTCCACGTTGTGTCGTGAAAAGAACAGCCCTTAGCTGTGGTATATTGGCCATAATATACCACAAACCCCGAGGTGCCTGATTGCTGTTATAAACGGGTTACCAACATAATTACAGCAGTACAAATACATTTTTGTCATACCGATCGAATTTCAGGGCTCGAATCACCCAGTTTATAATATCTAATAACTCATCACAATCAACAGAACAGCAAGATGTGTTGAAACAGTATATCACTCAATAGTTAGACGATGAAGGTGGGATGGTGGGATACTGTGAAGTGGTTGGAGCTTAGTGACTCGGTCAGGGATCATGGTGGCCAATCATAACTGACCTTTAGAGTACAGGAAAATAAATCATTATCCCGTGTCCATGTGCATGTATCTCTCTGGGGCACGTTCACTTTCACTCAACACAGATAACCTACGCGCCCGGGCGCGTACACGTAACCTAGAGTTACATATTTACAAGTAACCTAAAGTTACATAATTGAAGCTGATACTGTGCACATATAGATGGACAACTGTAAAATAACAATGTAAAGTGTTATAATAACATTACAGCAAAGTAATAACAACAACAGGAGTACCCAGAAATAAATATTCCATCAAATGGCACACCTACCTGAATATCCTGATTTCTTCATGATGATCCTTCGTAAAGAAACGACTTGCTTTAAGCCTCGATATGAGTTGTTATTTTAGCCAGGCAATGTCTCAGACGTGTCGATGTCCGTGGCAATCAGATCTTCATTTACAACCGTAGTTTCACAGGTATGTCGGTGCGCGCTCTTCTCCCTATTCCTCCCAATCCTGGAACGTTAAGCTTTCCGAACACACCTGGCTGCGGGGAAAATCAGGGGAACCGCTACTTCGTGGACTTGAAGTAAATGAGTGAATTATTTAATTTATCAGGATCGAACGCGAACGCTGAGGGAGTTAACCTCAGGGCCAGGCTATCTCTAGATACGTAGAATGGATACAATCACACCTGCGCTACCAACGCACGCCCAATCTGAAGGCGGGACTTGGAGCAATATACTGTACACAGTAATCAGAGGAAGTTATGTCAAAGTTCACGGTGATGACACTGTGGGCTTAACCCATTGAGAACATATACATTTAGAAATCACAGCATGTCAACAAACAATTGCTTATGGCAGTAGTGTGGATCATTGCTTACTTTAAAATGAGAATCCACATCCGTGTTTGATTGTAAATAGGCAGTTGTAATATCCTTTTCATGTACAGTATCACTTTAGTATGAAAAGACTTCGGCAAAGACGTTTTGCTAAAGTCAAACTTTTAGTGCTTATGCTACAACAGATGTGTGAAAAGACCCAATTAACAAGTGATTAATGAAGGATGCAGCCAGTAGCTCATTCAACTGCGGGAATCCTGTTATGTCAATCATATCAAAGTGTACAACTGTCAGTGTCCTTCAAACATGCAAATAAGACTTGATGAAAATGATTATCCTCGACCTCATACAACGTGCTGATGTTCTGATCTGAGGAGACCTCTTGTGGACGTTTCTTGAAGGACAAACATGCTGTTTACTTATTCTAAAACCTAGGTGAATAGAAGCAAGTATGTCAAAAATATATATATTAAATGTAAAAATAGAAGCAAGTATGTAAAAAATATATATATATTAAATGTAAAAATAAGAAGCAAGTATGTGTAGCTGCTGTCCAATATGTCGACCTTCGTATAGGTTACTGGGTGTGTTGAAAGGAGTGGGTGTATGTGCCTGCTGACCTGGCTGAGGTGTTTCCCTCTGGGCAGCTGTATCACGATGTCACCGGCGGTAGCTAACATTGAGACCAGTGCACCAGTGTTGTGTCAAGGTGCCTGCTGACCTGAGGTGTTTCCCTCTGGGCAGCTGTATCACGATGTCACCGGCGGTAGCTAACATTGAGACCAGTGCACCAGTGTTGTGTCAAGGTGCCTGCTGACCTGAGGTGTTTCCCTCTGGGCAGCTGTATCACGATGTCACCGGCGGTAGCTAACATTGAGACCAGTGCACCAGTGTTGTGTCAAGGTGCCTGCTGACCTGAGGTGTTTCCCTCTGGGCAGCTGTATCACGATGTCACCGGCGGTAGCTAACATTGAGACCAGTGCACCAGTGTTGTGTCAAGGTGCCTGCTGGCCTGTGGTGTCTCCCTCTGGGCAGCTGTATCACGATGTCACCGGCGGTAGCTAACATTGAGACCAGTGCACCAGTGTTGTGTCAAGGTGCCTGCTGACCTGGCTGAGGTTTTTCCCTCTGGGCAGCTGTATCAGATGTCACCGGCGGTAGCTAACATTGAGACCAGTGCACCAGTGTTGTGTCAAGGTGCCTGCTGACCTGAGGTGTTTCCCTCTGGGCAGCTGTATCACGATGTCACCGGCGGTAGCTAACATTGAGACCAGTGCACCAGTGTTGTGTCAAGGTGCCTGCTGACCTGAGGTGTTTCCCTCTGGGCAGCTGTATCACGATGTCACCGGCGGTAGCTAACATTGAGACCAGTGCACCAGTGTTGTGTCAAGGTGCCTGCTGGCCTGTGGTGTCTCCCTCTGGGCAGCTGTATCACGATGTCACCGGCGGTAGCTAACATTGAGACCAGTGCACCAGTGTTGTGTCAAGGTGCCTGCTGACCTGAGGTGTTTCCCTCTGGGCAGCTGTATCACGATGTCACCGGCGGTAGCTAACATTGAGACCAGTGCACCAGTGTTGTGTCAAGGTGCCTGCTGACCTGAGGTGTTTCCCTCTGGGCAGCTGTATCACGATGTCACCGGCGGTAGCTAACATTGAGACCAGTGCACCAGTGTTGTGTCAAGGTGCCTGCTGACCTGAGGTGTTTCCCTCTGGGCAGCTGTATCACGATGTCGCCGGCGGTAGCTAACATTGAGACCAGTGCACCAGTGTTGTGTCAAGGTGCCTGCTGACCTGAGGTGTTTCCCTCTGGGCAGCTGTATCACGATGTCACCGGCGGTAGCTAACATTGAGACCAGTGCACCAGTGTTGTGTCAAGGTGCCTGCTGACCTGAGGTGTTTCCCTCTGGGCAGCTGTATCACGATGTCGCCGGCGGGAGCTAACATTGCAACCAGTGCACCAGTGTTGTGTCAAGGTGCCTGCTGACCTGGCTGTGGTGTCTCCCTCTGGGCAGCTGTATCACGATGTCACCGGCGGTAGCTAACATTGAGACCAGTGCACAAGTGTTGTGTCAAGGTGCCTGCTGACCTGAGATGTTTCCCTCTGGGCAGCTGTATCACGATGTCGCCGGCGGTAGCTAACATTGAGACCAGTGCACCAGTGACCAGTGTTGTGTCAAGGTGCCTGCTGACCTGAGATGTTTCCCTCTGGGCAGCTGTATCACGATGTCACCGGCGGTAGCTAACATTGAGACCAGTGCACCAGTGTTGTGTCAAGGTGCCTGCTGACCTGGCTGTGGTGTCTCCCTCTGGGCAGCTGTATCACGATGTCACCGGCGGTAGCTAACATTGAGACCAGTGCACCAGTGTTGTGTCAAGGTGCCTGCTGACCTGAGGTGTTTCCCTCTGGGCAGCTGTATCACCCCTACAAGCTCTCACAGTCTCATGTCAGAATTAGACGTTCATCCATGTTTCTCAAACGTCAACTTTTGAAGTTGTTCAAAACACCATATTTAGTGTTTAAGATTAAGTTTAGACATCTCACTAAAGGCTTCAGTGATAAAAGTTATACTTAAATCCAAACTGGTTCTCTAGCAGATTAGTAAGAATGTCTCACCTCATGTTCAAGAATGGCCTTTTTATCTTTATTCAGATTACAACCTCTCAATTTTGGTTATTTGAAAATGAAATAAACTCCAAAATATGTCTATTTTTAAAACAAGCCATACAAGGTTGGTTGCAATTTCACTTTAATCCATCAGGAAAAAACAGAACAAATATTATGGTTAAACTCAAAAAAAAAAATATTTTACCTTTATTTTACCAGGCAAGTCAGTTAAGAACAAATTCTTACTTTCAATGACGGCCTAGGAACAGTGGGTTAACTGCCTGTTCAGGGGCAGAACAACAGATTTGTACCTTGTCAGCTCAGGGGTTTGAACTTGCAACCTTCCAGTTACTAGTCCAACGCTCTAACCACTAGGCTACCCTGCCGCCCCAAATATACTAATTGATCATTTAAAAAATCTACAGTAACAGTCAAAAGTTTGGACACACCTACTCATTCAAGGGTTTTTCTTTATTTTTACTATTTTCTACATAATAATAATAATAGGGAAGACATCAAACTATGAAATAACACATATGGAATCATGTAGTAACCAAAACAGTCTTAAACAAATATAAATATAAATACAAATATCAAAATATATTTTATATTTGAGGTTCTTCAAAGTAGCCGCTCTTTGCCTTGATGACAGCTTTACACACACTTGGCATTCTCTCAAACAGCTTCATGAGGTAGTCACCTGAAATGCATTTCAACTAACAGGTGTGCCTTATTAAAAGTTCATTTGTGGAATTAATTTCCTCCTTAATGCATTTGAGCCAATCAGTTGTGTTGTAACAAGGTAGGGGTGGTATGCAGATTATAGCCCTATTTGGTAAAAGACCAAGTCCATATTATGGCAAGAACTGCTCAAATAAGCAAAGAGAAACGACAGTCCATCATTACCTTTAAGACATGAAGGTCAGTCAATACGGAACATTTCAAGAACTTTCACATTTTCTTCAAGTGCAGTCGCAAAAACCATCAAGCACTATGATGAAACTGTCTCTCATAAGGATCACCACAGGAAAGGAGACAGTGTGAATCAGGCCTTCATGGTCGAATTGCTGCAAAGAAACCACTACTAAAGGACATAAATAAGAATAAGAGAATAAGAGACTTGCTTGGGCCAAGAAACAATGGACATTAGACCGGTGGAAATCTGTCCTTTGGTCTGATGAGTCCAAATTTGAGATTTTTGGTTCCAACCTCCGTGTCTGTGAGAGGTGAATGGATGAACGGATGTAGGTGAACAGATGATCTCTGCATGTGTGGTTCCCACGGTGAAGCATGGAGGAGGAGGTGTGATTTCGGTCAGTGATTTATTTAGAATTCGAGGCACACTTAACCAGCATGGCTACCACATCATTCTGAAGCGATACATCATCCAATATGGTTTGCGCTTAGGGGGACTATAATTTGTTTTCATTGGTCAATAACCCAACACACCTCCAGGCTGTGTAAGGGCTATTTGACCAAGGAGAGTGATGTAGTGCTGCATCAGATGACCTGGCCTCCACAATCACCCGACCTCAACCCAATTGAGATAGTTTGGGATGAGTTGGACCACAGAGTGAAGGAAAAGCACCCAACAAGTGCTCAGCATTTGGGAACTCCTTCAAGACTTTTGGAAAATAATTCCAGGTGAAGCTGGTTGAGAGAATGCCAAGCGTGTGGAAAGCTGTCATCAAGGCAAAGGGTGTTTACTTTGAAGAATCTCAAATATCAAATATATTTTTATTTTTATAACACTTTTTTGGTTACTACATTATTCCATGTGTGTTATTTCATAGTTTTGATGTCTTCACTATTCTACAATGTAGAAAATACAAATAAAGAAAAACACTTGAATGAGTAGGTGTGTCCAAACTTTTGACTGGTACTTTATATATACAACCTATTCACAATATTAACGCTGATCTACCCCCTAAAATACATTTAAAAGAACACAATAAAAGTTTAGACATGAACTCCGAATTTTTAAAGTTAGGGTTAAGTTTAGGCATTAATTCTGAATTCTTAAGGTTAGGCATTAACTCAAAATGGTTAAGGTAAGGGTTAAGTTTAGGCTTTAATTCAAAATGGTTAAGGTAAGGGTTAAGTTTAGGCTTTAATTCAAAATGGTTAAGGTAAGGGTTAAGTTTAGGCTTTAATTCAAAATGGTTAAGGTAAGGTTTAATTCGCTCCATTCATTAAAATCACAACCACCATCTATTTTTTGTGACTACCTGGGCCTACCATTTGTTTTTTTAGTATTGAAACTAAACCATATGATTTGAATGAAAAGTATTTTAATAAACAACTGTAAAACGTCACTATAAGAAGCTCATCATTTCAATTAGGCTGCATGTCATATCAACAGGATTTACAGTAAACACTAAATAGGTCCAAATCCAGACAGGGAACGAAAATGAATTATTTGGGCTATATTATTTCAAATATGTCAAGGCTATAGCCTATAAATAAACAAATGTGAAGCACTCGCGAGTGCCAGACAGTGACATTAAGCACTCCGGATTTAAACAACATTTCTTTGTATTAAATCATTATAGTCTACAAATTGCACACATGACTTACTAAGAACCAAATAACAAAATTAACGAAATATGCCTTATTACGCTCCATCTACAGTGCCTTTGAATTCGTTTTTAGAAACATGAGTTTGCCAGTCTGTGGCTTCAGGTTCATGTGATGGTGCCTTGAGAGCAGGCCAGCGGCGGAGAACACCTTCTCAGCGCTTGTAGAGTCAATGGGGAGGCTAATCACCCTTCGGGCCACTTTTTTAAAATAGCGCCCTTGTGTAGATTTAGCCCCACCCAGAGCCGTTCCACGCATCGAATGGGGTTGGAGTCAAGAGAAAACAAATAAATTCTACCAAATATAACAATGTGCATTTCCTAAATATTAGAATAAAGTGCGTACATAAAACGTATTAAAACACGTCTGTAAAACCACATCGACCTACAAGGCAAGTTTTCATAAATCCTTGGGTACAGCACAAGAAAAACGTCAGAGTAATCTGAAAAGGGGGCATAATTCATGTTGACATTTACAACATAACATACATGAGCATTTCATCATTAAAACCTCTTGGGAATAATGTCTGGAATGTGAAAATCCCGAAACATTCTCTTATGCTCAGAGTATTATTTATATAACCTCTCCTGTCTGATATCTTCACTTTCTCCATGCCACAAAATCTAAATGTAGAGATGTCATGTTTTAGGTCATTATAATGTACTGCGACTGGATAATCCTCGTCCTTTCTCCTGATTGAACTTTTATGTGCACACATTCTGTTTGAGAGAACGAGAGGCTTAACCTACATAACACAGCCCACATGGGCATTTAATCATGTAGATAACATTGGTGGTTGAGCACGTAATAACCGTTTTCCTTGATGTGGGTGGCAGAAATATTCACACTACATCATATTATTGCACTGTGCCCAACCTCTGCATTTATAGCTACCGTTCGAGAGGGGGCGGAAAAGAGCCTTGTTTTCTTTTGTGGCTGGCAGTTGGAAAGGGCCAATTTATCGCGTAAATTGCGACCCTCTCCTACATACAATAAGTGGTGGATTCTTAAATTCAGCTGGCAGAGCTGGTTCCGATGATAAAACATTATAGTGTTTCTTGACAGCATCTTCCAATTTTCGCAAGTTCAAAGTATATGTGGTGGTGAACATTACAGAGTGTTCTTTAACTCTAGTGGGTCTTTTTTGTAGCAGTTCATTTTGTGTTTCCCCCAATGCCATATTAAGAGCTTCATCCACACATTGTGGAGAGTAGCCTGTTAGAAACCTATTGCGTATCTTTGCTGCTTTTTCTAGATAGTCCTCTGTGGAGTGGCATATACTGTGCAGTCTGAAAAACTGGCTTCTTGGAAGTCCTCTTTTTAATGGCTCAGGGTGGAAGCTGTCCCCCTGTAACAGAGTACTTATGTCAGTGTATTTTCTGTACAGAGTTGTAAACAGGGTTCCATTTGATTTCTCAATCCACATATTGAGGTAATGAACATGTTTAATGTCACATTCAACAGTGAATTTGAGAATAGGGCCAATGTAATTGAGTAATGCCATAAATGTCACATCTGCTCCTGCCACGTCCTCTACTGCTCATCCTGTGTCTCCTTGACCTGTCGCCATTCCCCCAGTGCTCTTTCCACTCTCTCTCTGTGTGTGTGTGTGTGTGTGTGCGATGGTGTGGGCGGAGACAGGTGTGCTGGAGTCAGAGCAGATCCCCACCAGTTGCAACCTGCTCCATAATCAAGACCTCTACAAATACTCAGCCCTGCCACTCCCACGCTGCCAGATCGTAATCTCTGCTCAGTCAGTCTACGGTTCTAGCCGTTTGTTGCTGTTTAGATCCTGTTATGTCTGTTTTCCTTGCCTGACTCTGTTTTCCTCTCCGCTACAGTTCTGCCCGCTCTGACTCTAGTAACACATCTCATCATCCTGCTACTCTGTTCTGGAGTTCCCACTCAACTACTCCCTTGGATTCCTCTCCGGGCCTGCTTACCCAGTCCCAACCCCTGTTGCTCCAGCCTCAGCAACAGGTTTCCTGCAACCCGCCCAAGCCTCCCCTGACCTGCACTCCATCTTCCCCCTGTGTTTCAATAAATACCTTGGTTACATCATCCCAGTCTCCTCATCTGAGTCTGCTCTTGGGTTCCCCTGTTCCATTCCGGGTAACAAAGTCTGACAGATCTTCTCCCATTCCTCCCCATATGCAAAACGTTGTCAATATATCGATACCCCTTCAGGATTTTATATATATTTATATTTTGTTTTCATTGTTAACAAAACGTTCTTCAAAAAGACCAAGATAAAGGTTAACATAGTTCGGAGACAAAGTGGAGCCAATTGATGTTCCATTCGCTTGGAGGTAGTATTCATCATCAAACCTGAAATATATGTCAAAACATATTCAGTCAGCTCTAGAATAAAGTTTGTCGGTGCATATTCGTTAGTATCTCTGTCTCTCAAATAGTGAGCTCGGGCTGTCAGCCCCCATATGGGGAAATGCTGGTATATAGATTCTCAACATCTAATGTGACCAAAAAGCAGTTTTATGTTAATCCTGTTATTGGTGAGATCTTGTTTATGAAGTTTTGTATCTTTCACTTGTGATGGCAATGCTTCCGCGTGAGATTTAATAAGAGTCTACGAAGGTCGAAAATGGCTCTAGCAATTAGCCTATTCTTGCAACCACTGGTCTGCCTGGATAATTGCCTTGTTTTAGGTTTGTGTAATTTTGGCAAAATGTACAGGCATGGACATATGGCACATGTGCAGCAAAGGTATTCATATTCCGGTTTTGAGATCAGGTTATTTAATAGGATCCAGATTAGAGTGTATCTCCGTTTGGATCACCTGTGTGGGATCAACAATCCATTTTCTATAGAAACGTTCATTATTGAGTTGTCTCTGAATCTCTTTGTATTTTTCCATAGTCTAAAATGACCACAGCACCACAGCCCTTGTCTACAGGTTTGATAATCAAAGATTAGTCTTTCATTAGTTCGTTAAGTGCCTGTTCTTCTGGTCTTGGGAGGTTATTCTGAATGTGGTTTGTTTTTCTCCTATATACAGTGCCTTGTGAAAGTATTCGGCCCCCTTGAACTTTGCGACCTTTTGCCACATTTCAGGCTTCAAACATAAAGATATAAAACTGTATTTTTTGTGAAGAATCAACAACAAGTGGGACACAATCATGACATTTATCAAGACATTTATTGGATATTTCAAACTTTTTTAACAAATCAAAAACTGAAAAATTGGGCGTGCAAAATTATTCAGCCCCCTTAAGTTAATACTTTGTAGCGCCACCTTTTGCTGCGATTACAGCTGTAAGTCGCTTGGGGTATGTCTCTATCAGTTTTGCACATCGAGAGACTGAATTTTTTTCCCATTCCTCCTTGCAAAACAGCTCGAGCTCAGTGAGGTTGGATGGAGAGCATTTGTGAACAGCAGTTTTCAGTTCTTTCCACAGATTCTCAATTGGATTCAGGTCTGGACTTTGACTTGGCCATTCTAACACCTGGATATGTTAATTTTTTAACCATTCCATTGTAGATTTTGCTTTATGTTTTGGATCATTGTCATCTGACCAGAGCACCTTCTTCCACATGTTTGGTGTGTCTCCCAGGTGGCTTGTGGCAAACTTTAAACGACACTTTTTATGGATATCTTTAAGAAATTGCTTTCTTCTTGCCACTCTTCCATAAAGGCCAGATTTGTGCAATATACGACTGATTGTTGTCCTATGGACAGAGTCTCCCACCTCAGCTGTAGATCTCTGCAGTTCATCCAGAGTGATCATGGGCCTCTTGGCTGCATCTCTGATCAGTCTTCTCCTTGTATGAGCTGAAAGTTTAGAGGGACGGCCAGGTCTTGGTAGATTTGCAGTGGTCTGATACTCCTTCCATTTCAATATTATCGCTTGCACAGTGCTCCTTGGGATGTTTAAAGCTTGGGAAATCTTTTTTTGTATCCAAATCCGGCTTTAAACTTCTTCATAATAGTATCTCGGACCTGCCTGGTGTGTTCCTTGTTCTTCATGATGCTCTCTGCGCTTTTAACACACCTCTGAGACTATCACAGTGCAGGTGCATTTATACGGAGACTTGATTACACACAGGTGGATTGTATTTATCATCATTAGTCATTTAGGTCAACATTGGATCATTCAGAGATCCTCACTGAACTTCTGGAGAGAGTTTGCTGCACTGAAAGTAAAGGGGCTGAATAATTTTGCACGCCCAATTTTTCAGTTTTTGATTTGTTAAAAAGGTTTGAAATGTCGTTCCACTTCATGATTGTGTCCCACTTGTTGTTGATTCTTCACAAAAAAATACAGTTTTATATCTTTATGTTTGAAGCCTGAAATGTGGCAAAAGGTCGCAAAGTTCAAGGGGGCCGAATACTTTTGCAAGGCACTGTATATATACACTGTATATATACATAATATGACATTTGAAATGTCTTTATTCTTTTGTAAGTGTAATGTTTACTGTACATTTGTTATTGTTTATTTAACTTATTGTTTATCTATTTCACTTGCTTTGGCAATGTAAACATACGTTCACCATGCCGAGAGAGAGAGAGAGAGAGAGAGAGAGAGGCCGAGAGAGAGAGAGAGAGGCCGAGAGAGAGAGAGAGAGGCCGAGAGAGAGAGAGAGAGAGGCCGAGAGAGAGAGAGAGGCCGAGAGAGAGAGAGAGAGAGAGGCCGAGAGAGAGAGAGAGAGAGAGGCCGAGAGAGAGAGAGAGAGGCCGAGAGAGAGGCCGAGAGAGAGAGAGAGAGGCCGAGAGAGAGAGAGAGGCCGAGAGAGAGAGAGAGGCCGAGAGAGAGAGAGGCCGAGAGAGAGAGAGGCCGAGAGAGAGAGAGAGAGAGAGAGAGAGAGAGAGAGAGAGAGAGAGAGAGAGAGAGAGAGAGAGAGAGAGAGAGAGAGAGAGAGAGAGAGAGAGAGAGAATAGAAACCTAGTATGGCTTGACGTTTGTTACTGTTCTAAACATTTCCTATAGACAGACACGTGTCCCAGATTCTTGAGGATGTCTATAACATTATAACATTCACACCAACTGGCAATCTATAAAACTCTACAGTACAGAGTAAAACACAACACGTGCATTCAGAAAGTATTCAGACCCCTTGACTTTTCACACATTTTGTTATGTTACAACCTTATTCTAAAATGTATTAAATTGTTTTTTCCCCCACACACAATACCCCATAATGACAAAGCAAAAACAGGTTTTTAGACATTTTTGCCTCGATCCTGACTAGTCTCACAGTCCCCGCCGCTGAAAAACATCCGCACAGCAAGATGCTTCCACCAACATGCTTCACTGTAGGGACGGTGCCAGGTTTCCTCCAGATGTGATGCTTGGCAGGCCAAAGAGTTCAATCTTGGTTTCATCAGCCAGAGAATGTTGTTTCTAATGGTCTGAGAGTCCTTTAGGTGCTTTTGGCAAACTCCAAGCAGGCTGTCATGTATACTGAAGAGTGGCTTCCTTCTGGCCACTCTACCATAAAGGCATGATTGGTGGAGTGCTGCAGAGAAGGTTCTCCCATCTCCACAGAGGAACTATGGAGTTCTGTCAGAGTGACCATCAGGTTCTTGGTCACCTTCCTGACGAATGCCTTTCTCCCTCGATTGCTCAGTTTGTCTGGGCGGGCAGCTCTAGGAAGAGTCTTGGTGCTTCCAAACTTCTTCCATTTAAGAATGATGGAGCCACTGTGTTCTTGGGGACCTTCAAAGCTGCAGAAATGTTTTGGCGTGCGGGTTTCTTATTTTTTCTCATTTTATTCAACCGTTACCATGCATCTGCAAAAAAGATAGCTCAGATGTGCCATGCCTTCTGAATTTTATAGAACATAGAACAAAAATGGACGGAACATTTAAGAGATCAGATTATTTTTTTTTATGTTTGTAAATGCTTTGCTACAATGACACACTTAGCTCGCTACCCACCTCGTTCCTTTCTGTTAGCATGTGCACGTATTAAGTACACCATCATGCTTTAGGGATACCTGTCTTTTCAGATTGCACAATTATACTTTAGTTGTGGACACTACATCACTGCACTCCCTATCTGGCTATTGGTCCTCATCTTTGTAAGTCACCTTTATTTTTCACCTGTGTGTTTCATCAGTTTGTTTGTGAAAAATGTAGCATAGTAGATGAGTTGCTAAAGCAAGGAGCTATAGCAGCACACAAGTAGACTACAGATGCATGCTGGTCCGGGCCCTGAGCTGGTGAAGTGAGCGCTACTGGAGTGAAATTGGAGCAGCGAGAAGCAGCCGATGCTCCAGCCTTTGGGAAAGTTGCTCCTCGCTCCAGTCTAATTGGGCACGCTCAGCTCCACGCTCCATTCAAATTGGGCACGCTCAGCTCCTCGCTCCAGTCAAATTGGGCACGCTCAGCTCCACGCTCCAGTCAAATTGGGCACGCTCAGCTCCACGCTCCAGTCAAATTGGGCACGCTCAGCTCCTCGCTCCAGTCAAATTGGGCACGCTCAGCTCCTCGCTCCAGTCAAATTGGGCACGCTCAGCTCCTCGCTCCAGTCAAATTGGGCACGATCAGCTCCTCGCTCCAGTCAAATTGGGCACGCTCAGCTCCACGCTCCAGTCAAATTGGGCACGCTCAGCTCCACGCTCCAGTCAAATTGGGCACGCTCAGCTCCACGCTCCAGCTCAGCTCCTCTCTCCAGCTCAGCTCCTCTCTCCAGCTCAGCTCCTCTCTCCAGCTCAGCTCCTCTCTCCAGCTCAGCTCCTCTCTCCAGCTCAGCTCCTCTCTCCAGCTCAGCTCCTCTCTCCAGCTCAGCTCCTCTCTCCAGCTCAGCTCCTCTCTCCAGCTCAACTCCTCTCTCCAGCTCAACTCCTCTCTCCAGCTCAGCTCCTCTCTCCAGCTCAGCTCCTCTCTCCAGCTCAGCTCCTCTCTCCAGCTCAGCTCGTCGCTCCAGCTCAGCTCCTCTCTCCAGCTCAGCTCGTCGCTCCAGCTCAGCTCCTCTCTCCAGCTCAGCTCGTCGCTCCAGCTCAGCTCCTCTCTCCAGCTCAACTCTCTCTCCAGCTCAGCTCCTCTCTCCAGCTCAACTCCTCTCTCCAGCTCAACTCCTCTCTCCAGCTCTGCTCCGCTCACATACTCTGCTCCCGAAGTCCTCAGACATGGATGGACGTTGAATACTGACTTGTATCACGGGAGACCTGCCTGCTCACCCATGATCAGTACTTTCAATACAAAACAATCAGTTGCAAACTTAACTGATGATCCTATCAATTCTTTCTTATCTATGTTTTGAAATTACTGTATGTAGGTTACTGCATCTATTATGAAATGTAGGCTGTTATAACCACATCCTCTCAGTCAGATGCAGCACCATGTATACTGATCCAAAATATGAACGCAACATGCACTCATTTCAAAGATGCTACTGAGTTACACTTCATATAAGTAAATCAGTCAATTTAAATAAATAAATAATGCCCTAATCTATGGATTTCACATGACTGGGCAGGGGTGCAGCCATGAGTGGGCATGGGAGGGCATAGGCCCACCCACTGGGGAGCCAGGCACAGCCAATCAGAATGAGTTTTTCCCCACAAAAGGGCTTTGCTACAGACAGATATACTCCTTTTTTATTTCAGGTCATGAAAAACAGGACCAACACTTTAAGAAAGTAGGTGTAATGTTGTGAGTGCTGTCACATAATCTCTCGACAAAGTACTCACAGTTCACACATTCTTATTTCACAGTATCTCGCACACCTGTGTTTTGTCCTCCTGAGGATGTCTTCTGGGTCGTTCCATATGATTTCAATCACTTTCTGTCTGCACCCCTTTGAACACAACGTTTCATACATGTTTGGCCATGGTGGAAGTGGTCAGAATGGGACAGTTTGGACCTGAATGCCAAAACACTCATGATAGAGGTGCTCAAAGTAGACCCATTTTTTTACAGTTTGACAAGCCTGTTCGTAAGCTTTCAAATGATGTCAAACTCAACCGTTCGGTGATGAAGACATGGATGTCTCATGGTATGGTGTGAGAATGCAAAATGGGTCAACTTTGAATGTTTTGGCATTCAGGTCCAAAAAGTCACTTTCTGAGCCCTTACTCTATGGGCAAACATGGAAAGTTTCGTTCAAATGAAAGGAGTGCAGTCAGAAAGTGATTGAAGTCATATGGAACTTATTTTGAATTGACGTACAGGCCCATACTTCAGAATCAGCAATGTTACAGCTAAACAGGAAATGACTGGCTGTGAGTGTAACACATAACATAAAGTATGTTTGTTTTTTCAGAAATTGAAGTATGTGAAAATGTCCTGAGAAATACTGTATGATGGATTGAAATCACTGTAAACATCAGCAGGGACTGAGTGAAAATGTACTTGGCCAGTTTGTGGTGAAGGTTATGACTATTGACCTTTAATCAAGCTAGTCAACATCATGGTTGTGTGGGTAAGTAAGCGTAACCCATGTTGTATTCCTGTAAACGGGGGTCTTGACTTCCTCTCTGCTTGCAGTTTCGACCACACGCTGCACCAACACACGTGCACAAGGCAGGAAGTCTTAGTCTCGTCTCTATGCCATCTCCATGCACACATCACTACCATCACACACACACACACACACACACACACACACACACACACACACACACACACACACACACACACACACACACACACACACACACACACACACACACACACACACACACACACACACACACACACACACACACACACACCACTACCATCACACAAAGGCACACACACACACAAACACACACAGGCACACACACACAAACACACACATACCACTACCATCACACAAAGACACACATACCACTACCATCACATAAAGACACACAAAGACACACAAAGACACACACACACACACACACACACACACTAATACCATCACACACACACAGACACACACACACACACACACACAAACACAACCATACCACTACCATCACACAAAAGCACACACACACAAACACACACACAAACACAACACAAACACCACACAAGGACACACCTCTGTACATACACTGTACACTTGCTGCACCATATAAAAATACCCGGGTCCACAGCGGGAGAAGAAAGTCACAGCTTTAACCAAACTTTGACCACACGTAAGTGATGTGTACACTGAAAACAACATGCACCTCCACTGTGGTCTGGTGTTGTGCATGCTTTAGTGTGACATTTAGGCCCTTGCCTTTTGACTCATGGAAAGACTGCCTTGCAAGGCTTTAGATATAACGAATCTCTAGATGTAACGATTCTGAACCTTTTTGCCTCAGAGACTGAGCAGAGACTCCTCTCCCCATCCAAAAATGCTTTGATTAACACAAACTAGGTTAAACTTAATTTGTGTCAGCCAACCATCTAAGGGACCAATCACTAACATCTCAGGGAACAGTGGTGGTCCACAGACCAGGGGTTGAGAACCACTGCTCTATTGGAAACCCTGAACATAGCTATTAAGTTGTTGTAGAATGACACTCCACTGGAAAATGATTCTGCATTAACACACATTAGTGTAATCGGAATGCAGTATAACTCTTGTGTTAATGAGTCAGTAGGTGGACTTATTAACTGATAGTCATTCAGGCATTCAGAATACTGTTTTTTTAAGGAGAGTGTGTTTCCACTCCTTTTCATATTTGTGTGATTTAATGAGAGAGACAGGAGTAAATGGAAGGGGAACACAGTATTCAGTAAAGCGGTAGACCTGTGATTGTATCCCAGCTAGTTAGTGGGCCATACAGTAAGGGCTGTAAGGTGACAGCAGGTGATTTAATGAGAGAGACAGGAGTAAATGGAAGGGGAACACAGTATTCAGTAAAGCGGTAGACCTGTGATTGTATCCCAGCTAGTTAGTGGGCCATACAGTAAGGGCTGTAAGGTGACAGCAGGTGATTTAATGAGAGAGACAGGAGTAAATGGAAGGGGAACACAGTATTCTGTAGACCTGTGATTGGATCCCAGCTAGTTAGTGGGCCATACAGTAAAGGCTGTAAGGTGACAGCAGGTGATTTAATTGGTAAATCCCAGTATTCTAGTTAGTGGGCCAGCTAGTTAGTGGGCCATACAGTAAGTGCTGTAAGGTGACAGCAGGACCGACCAACCCCAGCCTGTCCAGCAAATATAAAAAATACACTCGTTTTCCTTTAGAGAGACGAGCCCTGCTGATGTGGGTTCTTAAAATGCAAACATCACAAAACTGTTGTGAAAAACATGAGATGCCACAATGACCACAGAAACGGAACTGTTAATCTTATGACTCATTTATTATAAAAAAATAGACTGTCATTACAGGAACAACATGATCAGTACAGGAACTGAAGAATGCTAAATATTACAATAAAGTAGCAGTAAAAGTTGCCTGGCGTCTGAAAAATAGGCATAGGCCCAATGCCATCAAATATGTTAAAAAATATATACAATAGAGAATCAATTCAACATTTAAAAGTTGTTAAAAAATATATTGTCAATCTATAAAGAAAAATAGAATGTACAGCTAAAGACAATGAAATTCCATGCACAGTAATCAGTGCTATTTTCAAGTTAAATTGTGGTTGTAATTACAAGACTCAAATTCTACCTGCTATGTCAGGGTCAAGGACTATAACAAACCTCTGTATGAACAACCATTTACAATGTGTGATGTCAGTCACATACAATGCTGTGTACTTAAGTAGCTACAGTATATAGGTATCTTACCTTGAGGTTGAATGACTGACATAAGAGTACATCCTTGATGCAAGCCCTTGCTACTTAACACAACCTGAGAATATATCTTTCAAAGTCCTTCGTTGACATCATTACAGTATGTTTACATAATTGTCTCCTAGTCAGCTGACATGAGCTTCCATTTGGACCCAAATTAAAGATGGCTGCCGTGCATTATCAGTAACAAGCTGTCCGAAGGTCGTGCCCAAAGTAAAGATGGCTGCTGTGCAACACCCGTAGCAACCTGTCTTAGGTTGGTGCCAAAAGTAAAGATGGCTGCCGTGCAACATCACTAATAACCCATCTGAGGGGGGTGTGCACGTCTGATGGTGGTGCGCATGTCTTCATAGACATCGCTACTCTTGCCCTGTGTTGGTCTAATCGTTGCACGCCATGCCTTTAACTGGGAAGACAAGAGATCTTGGTCAGAAAAGGTACTATTAGTACGCTATGTTATTAACATTTAACTGACACTCTTATCCAGAGCGACTTACAGGAGCAATTAGGGTTAAGCGCCTTGCTCAAGAGCACAGCAACACATTTTTCACCAAGTCTGCTCGGGGATTCTAACCAGCACCTTTTCTGTTACTGGCTCAATGCTCTTAACCTCTAGGCTTCCTGTCGCCGTGTCTTTAGAAGGGGGGGGGGTCAGAAGTGGTCTTGTGTTTCAGTAAATACCTTTTGTATGGAATTGAAATTAATTGAACTAACATTATCATCAACACATTGCAAATGTCAAAAATGTACATGTATACTGTACACACAAACACACACACACACACACACACACACACACACACACACACACACACACACACACACACACACACACACACACACACACACACACACACACACACACATGGAATATGAGACGGAATATGCAGGGGCAGAATTTGCGCAAGGCCCCAGAAGCAGTTCATAACTCATGAAATACGATCAATGTAGATGAAATCAAACAATACCACTGAACATGTCTAGTATAAGGAGCTATATCCTGTCAAATATGTTGTGACAGTACTGATAACATAACTTCCCCAACAGATTCCATCAGGTCTACATATATGAGTCAATGCAAAAGGCTGAAGTTAAAAACTGTGCATTTCCCTACCAAAGACAGGTCAGTGGAGACAGTGCTGAGGTGGCAATCTTGCCACCCGACACACACACTCAAACACCTACACACAGATTCACAAGTTTAAACACCTACACACAGATTCACAAGCTTAAACACCTACACACAGATTCACAAGCTTAAACACCTACACACACACACACACATACACACACACAGACACACACACACACACATACACACACACACACACACAAAAATACTACAGTATACTATGATATAAATACTGTGGTATTCACTATAGTGTTTTTGTGGACTAAAGTAGTATTTACTGTAGTATTTACCATTAACTATAGTATGAATACTGTAGTAAAATAAAACTGTATTTTATACTATAGTATTTACTGTTTTTGCGGACTGTAATATACTGTAGTATTTACAGTAGTGTTTTTGCGTACTAAAGTAGTATTTACTGTATTATACTCTAGTATTTACAGTTAACTATAGTAAAAATAATGATGTAAATTAATGATGTATTGTATGATGAAAAATTAACTGTATTATATACGTATTTAATTAAGTGTTTTTGCAGTGTGTAGTATTTACTGTAGTATACTGTAATATTTACTGCAGTGTGCTTGCGGATTGTATACTGTAGTACTTACTGTCGTGTTTTTGCGGACTGTAATATACTATAGTATTTACTGTTGTGCCATTGCGGACATTACTGTAGTATTTACTATAGTATTTTAGTTTTATTATCTTTCAAATACTACTACTGGAGAAATACTAAAAGAGAACATTTTCCATAACCTGTAGGTAGGTAGGTAGGACAGGGGTCTGAGAAGATATAGAAAAAACCAGAAGCTCTGAACTAACCTAGTACAAATGTGGATATGGGGAGGGGAATGGTTAGGGGTTGTGCAAATTAAATACTGTAGTATTTACTATCGTTAAAGTCTAGTGTTTTTGCAGACTGTAGTGTTTTTGGGGACAATACTGTAGAATTTACTCAGGTTTTTTTCAGATAATACTGCAGTATACTACAACATTAAGTACTACACATGATTGAGGGATACTACAGTGTATAGTATTGTACTATATACTACAGTTTACTACAGAATTCTATAGTCACTACTGTAGTATTCTATAGTAAACTGCAGTATTTTTTATGTGGGCACACACACACTTTACTGTAGTACTTACCCTGGGGATGACCCAGATGAAGAGGATGAGCAGACTCAGGAGAAGCACAGAGCCAGCAGTGACAGCTGAGACCAGGACTAGATACCAGGACATTCCTAGCCCTGAGGACGCGTCATTCTGGTCACACTCCTCATCTGTGGCACAGCAACACACCAGGGTAGCACACGTTTTAATTCAGTTCAGTCCAATACAACTCAACAAGCTGACCAGTCTGAACTTGTTTAGAAGTTACAGCCTGGTAGCTCAAATTAGGATTAGTTCCTATGAGACTGCGCTGCTCAGAGATCACATTAAGACAATGGTCCTGAATCGTTCCCTAACCCTCCTCTTGACCCCATTACCATTCAATATTTGCAGATCTGTAGGATCGTGATAGGTATAACCAGTGGAGCAGCTTCCAACGTACAGATCTGTAGGATCGTGATAGGTATAACCAGTGGAGCAGCTTCCAACGTACAGATCTGTAGGATCGTGATAGGTATAACCAGTGGAGCAGCTTCCAACGTACAGATCTGTAGGATCGTGATAGGTATAACCAGTGGAGCAGCTTCCAACGTACAGATCTGTAGGATCGTGATAGGTATAACCAGTGGAGCAGCTTCCAACGTACAGATCTGTAGGATCGTGATAGGTATAACCAGTGGAGCAGCTTCCAACGTACAGATCTGTAGGATCGTGATAGGTATAACCAGTGGAGCAGCTTCCAACGTACAGATCTGTAGGATCGTGATAGGTATAAGCAGTGGAGCAGCTTCCAACGTACAGATCTGTAGGATCGTGATAGGTATAACCAGTGGAGATGCTTCCAACGTACAGATCTGTAGGATCGTGATAGGTATAACCAGTGGAGCAGCTTCCAACGTACAGATCTGTAGGATCGTGATAGGTATAAGCAGTGGAGCAGCTTCCAACGTACAGATCTGTAGGATCGTGATAGGTATAACCAGTGGAGATGCTTCCAACGTACAGATCTGTATCCAGGACATACATGCCAGGCTGTGAAAGGACAGAAAAATTGCCGTCCGGCAGACGGTACCGGTCCATAAAGGCTCAGACCAACAGGCTCCTAAAGAGCTTCTGTCCCCTGACCATAAGACTGTTAAATGGTTCATAACTACTGCTCCCCTTTTGTATTAGATGTATTACTACCACTACACTGCTGTTCATGGATTACTGATTACCATTCATATCCATTTATCCAGCTCCTTATCTTATTTCTCATCTTGTTTTCTATTTAATTGCTTATTAGTTATACTATTTTGATATTGAATGCTGCATTGTAGGGTAAGGCTGGCAAGTGAAGCATGTCACTGTGCTTGAGCATAAGACCACAAAGAACTTGAACATTGAAGGGTGCAGTAAGTGCCAAATGGATGGTTAGGGAACGAATCAGGACTGGCTGAGACACTCACCATTCACCACCAGCAAAACAGCTCCTTCCCCTCAGTCGTCTCAATCTTGCTTTTCTTATAAACACTGTACACACACCAGTAGGCCCCAGAGTCTTCTATGGTCAGGTTTGTGATGGTGATGTCCATTTTGTTGAGTCTTCCGTTAGTCGTCAATCTGAGTTTCAACCTCTCGTGGAGGGTTAATTTTTCTGTTGCCTGGTGAAAGTAGAGGACTAGAATCTCTTTTGTTAGGCGCATGTACACACTCAGGTTTTCTTGGTCTGGCAGAGAGGTTCTGCAGTGGATGGTCATAGTGTCTCCCTCCTGCTTTCGGACCAGCAGTCCCTTGCTCCCTTTCATGAGCAGATGGGAGAATGGAAGAAAAACACACACAACATATGTGTCAGATCTTTTGTTTTAAGGATAAGCCAATACCAACCAATTAAGGAGATCTTTACGACCCAAAACTAGTTTCACACAAGTCTGGGTCTATTTTTGGAAATGGATTATGAATACAAGGAACCATCTACTACTCTCATTTGAATATTATGCTTGAAAAGTAAATGACTTGAAAACAGCATCTGTATATCTATGATATTGCAACTCTAGATAACAGTGGACTCTAGATTACAGTGGACTCTAGATTACAGTGGACTCTAGATTACAGTGGACTCTAGATTACAGTGGACTCTAGATTACAGTGGACTCTAGATTACAGTGGACTCTAGATTACAGTGGACTCTAGATTACAGTGGACTCTAGATTACAGTGGACTCCTGAAAAAGGCAATGTCTTGGGACTGTTGTGCCAGATATGCAGTTATCAGGAGCAAGCTATTGAAAATCATGTCATTGAAATGAGACTGGAAAATTGTATTGTACTTATTCAAAGTGCGCTTATCAGGAGTCGACTGAACATAATATATTTTAAATGTAAAATTGACTAGATGAAATGTTAAATAAAAAACCACCCCTTTCCATGAACTCAAAAGGATGTCCACCTCCCAATAGAAAACTCAAATAAACACCACTCACCTTTCTCAGCCAGGTTGCTGCAAAGGAGACAGAGGAAGACTGCACAACACAGACAGAGTGCAGACATCCTGCCAATACAAGATCTTCACATCACAACTAAACTGAGCCTTCAAATAACAGGAAATATACAGAATGTCTATACCACAGTGGTGTCTGCTCTAGAACCTCTCCACCAATAGGAACACTAAGTAGGCCTACGTGTGTGTGATACAGTCATAGGTTAGGGATAAATGAGGTTAAACAACAAAACACAATTATTTTCAGAGCATTAATTTGTGTGTTTGTCATTCAAAGACAGTCACTTCAAGTACAACTGGAATGGAACGCTACAACAACCACTTCAAATGGACACAAGCCATCAACTTTTCAAAGTTAGTTCACACTGTTGTGACCTGTTATTAGGGAGACTATAGGCAGGTAAATATACTATAGGCAGGTAAATATACTATAGGCAGGTAAATATACTATAGGCAGGTAAATATACTATAGGCAGGTAAATATACTATAGGCAGGTAAATATACTATAGGCAGGTAAATATACTATAGGCAGGTAAATATACTATAGGCAGGTAAATATACTATGGGCAGGTAAATATACTATGGGCAGGTAAATATACTATGGGCAGGTAAATATACTATAGGCAGGTAAATATACTATGGGCAGGTAAATATACTATAGGCAGGTAAATATACTATAGGCAGGTAAATATACTATAGGCAGGTAAATATAACAAACCAGAGTGTGTGACAATGATTTCTAACTCTACCGATGCTTTCTATGTGCAACCTGGGTTCAGGTGATGTGCGTAACACTGGACTCCCTACTCCCAGAATGGTTCACTACATAACATATCTTCTACTCTCAGACATGATAGAGGTGAATGGTTCACTACATAACATATCTTCTACTCTCAGACATGATAGAGGTGAATGGTTCACTACATAACATATCTTCTACTCTCAGACATGATAGAGGTGAATGGTTCACTACATAACATATCCTCTAAAAGTAGTCACCCAGTAAAGTTCTACTTTAATAAAAGTCTAAAAGTATTTGGTTTAAAATATACTTAAGTATGAAAAATAAAAGTAGAAATCATTTAAAATTCCTTATATTAAGCAAACCAGATGGCACCATTTTCTTGTTTTTTAAATTTACGCAAAGCCAGGGGTACACTCCAACACTCAGACATAAGCAAAGCCAGGGGTACACTCCAACACTCAGACATCAGCAAAGCCAGGGGTACACTCCAACACTCAGACATCAGCAAAGCCAGGGGTACACTCCAACACTCAGACATCAGCAAAGCCAGGGGTACACTCCAACACTCAGACATCAGCAAAGCCAGGGGTACACTCCAACACTCAGACATCAGCAAAGCTAGGGGTACACTCCAACACTCAGACATAAGCAAAGCCAGGGGTACAATCCAACACTCAGACATAATTTACAAATGAAGCAGTTGTGTTTAGTGAGTCCGCCAGATCAGAGGCAGTAGGGATGACCAGGGATGTTCGGTTGATAAGTGTGTGAATTTGACAATTTTCCTGTCCTGCTAAGCATTCAAAATGTAGTACTTTTGGGTGTCAAGGAAATTGTATGGAGTAAAAAGTACAATATTTTATTAAAGAATGTAGTGAAATAAAAGTAGTCAAAAATATAAATAGTAAAGTAAAGTACAGATACCCCCAAAAAGTTGCACTTTAAAGTATTTTTACCTAAGTACTTTACACCACTGACTACATAACATATCCTCTAGTCCCATACATGAAAGGGGTGAATGGTTCTCTACATAACATATACTCTAGTCCCATCCGAAATTCCTTTTTGATACTGTCGCAAAGCTAACTAAAAAGCAGCATTCCCCAAGAGAGGATGACTTTCACTTTAGCAGTGATAAATTCATGAACTTCTTTGAGGAAAAGATTATGATTATTAGAAAGCAAATTACGGACTCCTCTTTAAACCTGCGTATTCCTCCAAACCTCAGTTGTCCTGAGTCTGCACAACTCTGCCAGGACCTAGGATCAAGAGAGACGCTCAAGTGTTTTAGTACTATATCTCTTGACACAATGATGAAAATAATCATGGTCTCTAAACCTTCAAGCTGCATACTGGACCCTATTCCAACTAAACTACTGAAAGAGCTGCTTCCTGTGCTTGGCCCTCCTATGTTGAACATAATAAACAGCTCTCTATCCACTGGATGTGTACCAAACTCACTAAAAGTGGCAGTAATAAAGCCTCTCTTGAAAAAGCCAAACCTTGACCAAGAAAATATAAAAAACTATCGGCCTATATCGAATCTTCCATTCCTCTCCAAAATTTTAGAGAAGGCTGTTGCGCAGCAACTCACTGCCTTCCTGAAGACAAACAATGTATAGGAAATGGTTTTAGACCCCATCATAGCACTGAGACGGCACTTGTGAAGGTGGTAAATGACATTTTAATGGCATCGGACCGAGGCTCTGCATCTGTCCTTGTGCTCCTAGACCTTAGTGCTGCTTTTGATACCATCGATCACCACATTCTTTTGGAGAGATTGGAAACCCAAATTGGTCTACACGGACATGTTCTGGCCTGGTTTAGATCTTATCTGTCGGAAAGATATCAGTTTGTCTCTGTGAATGGTTTGTCCTCTGACAAATCAACTGTAAATTTCGGTGTTCCTCAAGGTTCCGTTTTAGGACCACTATTGTTTTCACTATACATTTTACCTCTTGGGGATGTTATTCGAAAACATAATGTTAACTTTCACTGGTATATGCGGATGACACACAGCTGTACATTTCAATGAAAGATGGTGAAGCCCCAAAATTGCCCTCGCTAGAAGCATGTGTTTCAGACATAAGGAAGTGGATGGCTGCAAACTTTCTACTATTAAACTCGGACAAAACAGAGATGCTTGTTCTAGGTCCCAAGAAACAAAGAGATCTTCTGTTGAATCTGACAATTAATCTAAATGGTTGTACAGTCGTCTCAAATAAAACTGTGAAGGACCTCGGCGTTACTCTGGACCCTGATCTCTCTTTTGAAGAACATATCAAGACCATTTCGAGGACAGCTTTTTTCCATCTACGTAATATTGCAAAAATCAGAAACTTTCTGTCCAAAAATGATGCAGAAAAATTAATCAATGCATTTGTCACTTCTAGGTTAGACTACTGCAATGCTCTACTTTCCGTCTACCCGGATAAAGCACTAAATAAACTTCAGTTAATGCTAAATACGGCTGCTAGAATCCTGACTAGAACCAAAAAATTTGATCATATTACTCCAGTGCTAGCCTCTCTACACTGGCTTCCTGTCAAAGCAAGGGCTGATTTCAAGGTTTTACTGCTAACCTACAAAGCATTACATGGGCTTGCTCCTACCTATCTCTCTGATTTGGTCCTGCCATACATACCTACGCGTACGCTACGGTCACAAGACGCAGGCCTCCTAATTGTCCCTAGAATTTCTAAGCAAACAGCTGGAGGCAGGGCTTTCTCCTATAGAGCTCCATTTTTATGGAACGGTCTGCCTACCCATGTCAGAGACGCAAACTTGGTCTCAACCTTTAAGTCTTTACTGAAGACTCATCTCTTCAGTGGGTCATATGATTGAGTGTAGTCTGGCCCAGGAGTGGGAAGGTGAACGGAAAGGCTCTGGAGCAACAAACCGCCCTTGCCGTCTCTGCCTGGCCGGTTCCCCTCTTTCCACTGGGATTCTCTGCCTCTAACCCTATTACAGGGGCTGAGTCACTGGCTTACTGGGGCTCTCTCATGCCGTCCCTGCAGGGGGTGCGTCACCTGAGTGGGTTGATTCACTGTTGTGGTCATCCTGTCTGGGTTGGCGCCCCCCCCTTGGGTTGTGCCGTGGCGGAGATCTTTGTGGGCTATACTCAGCCTTGTCTCAGGATGGTAAGTTGGTGGTTGAAGATATCCCTCTAGTGGTGTGGGGGCTGTGCTTTGGCAAAGTGGGTGGGGTTATATCCTTCCTGTTTGGCCCTGTCCGGGGGTGTCCTCGGATGGGGCCACAGTGTCTCCTGACCCCTCAGCCTCCAGTATTTATGCTGCAGTAGTTTGTGTCGGGGGGCTAGGGTCAGTTTGTTATATCTGGAGTACTTCTCCTGTCCTATTCGGTGTCCTGTGTGAATCTAAGTGTGCGTTCTCTAATTCTCTCCTTATTTCTTTCTCTCTCTCGGAGGACCTGAGCCCTAGGACCATGCCCCAGGACTACCTGACATGATGACTCCTTGCTGTCCCCAGTCCACCTGGCCATGCTGCTGCTCCAGTTTTAACTGACCTGAGCCCTAGGACCATGCCCCAGGACTACCTGACATGATGACTCCTTGCTGTCCCCAGTCCACCTGGCCATGCTGCTGCTCCAGTTTCAACTGTTCTGCCTTATTATTATTCGACCATGCTGGTCATTTATGAACATTTGAACATCTTGGCCATGTTCTGTTATAATCTCCACCCGGCACAGCCAGAAGAGGACTGGCCACCCCACATATGCTCTCTCTAATTCTCTCTTTCTTTCTCTCTCTCGGAGGACCTGAGCCCAAGGACCGTGCCCCAGGACGACCTGACATGATGACTCCTTGATGTCCCCAGTCCACCTGACTGTGCTGCTGCTCCAGTTTCAACTGTTCTGCCTTATTATTATTCGACCATGCTGGACATTTATGAACATTTGAACATCTTGGCCATGTTCTGTTATAATCTCCACCCGGCACAGCGAGAAGAGGACTGGCCACCCCACATAGCCTGGTTCCTCTCTAGGTTTCTTCCTAGGTTTTGGCCTTTCTAGGGAGTTTTTCCTAGCCACCGTGCTCCTACACCTGCATTGCTTGCTGTTTGGGGTTTTAGGCTGGGTTTCTGTACAGCACGTTGAGATATCAGCTGATGTACGAAGGGCTATATAAATAAATTTGATTTGATTTGATTTGATACATGAAAGGGGTGAATGGTTCTCTACATAACATATCCTCTAGTCCCATACATGAAAGGGGTGAATGGTTCTCTACATAACATATCCTCTAGTCCCATACATGAAAGGGGTGAATGGTTCTCTACATAACATATCCTCTAGTCCCATACATGAAAGGGGTGAATGGTTCTCTACATAACATATCCTCTAGTCCCATACATGAAAGGGGTGAATGGTTCTCTACATAACATATCCTCTAGTCCCATACATGAAAGGGGTGAATGGTTCTCTACATAACATATCCTCTAGTCCCATACATGAAAGGGGTGAATGGTTCTCTACCAGTGGTGTAAAGTGCTTAAGTAAACATACTTTAAAGTACTACTTAAGTAGTTATTTTTAGTTATTTGTACTTTACTATTTATATTTTTGATTACTTTTACTTCACTACATTCCTAAAGAAAATAATGTACTTTTTACTCCATACATTTTCCCTGACACCCAGAAGTACTTAAATCGTACCGTCTGGTTTGCTTAATATAAGGAATGTGAAATTACTTATATTTTAGCAATTACATTTACCTTTGATAAATAAGTATACTTAAAACAAAATACTTTTGGACTTTTACTCAAATAGTATTTTACTGATTGGCTTTTACCTTGACTTGAGTCGTTTTCTATTAGGGTTTCTTTACTTTTACTCAAGTATGACAGTTGGGTATTTGTTCCACCACTGTTCACTACATAACATATCCTCTACTCCCAGACATAGAGGTGAATGGTTCACCACATAACATAACCTCACCACAACATATTTAACAGCAAATTATATAACATGACATCTCCCTTAGAAAGCTACACTGTGGAGGAAGTGTGTATACACACCTGATTCAATAAATATGGTCTAAATTGAAGACCATGGTAAATTGCTTATTGAATCAGGTTAGAGTGGGTCTGGTCGATTTCTTGTTGAATCAGGTTGGAGTGGGTCTGGTCAATTGCTTGTTGAATGAGGTTAGAGTGGGTCTGGTCAGTTGCTTATTGAATCAGGTTAGAATGGGTCTGGTCAGTTGCTTGTTGAATCAGGTTGGAGTGGGTCTGGTCAATTGCTTGTTCAATCAGGTTAGAGTGGGTCTGGTCAATTGCTTATTGAATCAGGTTAGAGTGGGTCTGGTCGATTTCTTGTTGAATCAGGTTGGAGTGGGTCTGGTCAATTGCTTATTGAATCAGGTTAGAGTGGGTCTGGTCGATTTCTTGTTGAATCAGGTTGGAGTGGGTCTGGTCAATTGCTTATTGAATCAGGTTAGAGTGGGTCTGGTCGATTTCTTGTTGAATCAGGTTAGAGTGTGTCTGGTCAATTGCTTGTTGAATCAGTTTAGAATGGGTCTGGTCAATTGCTTATTGAATCAGTTTAGAATGGGTCTGGTCAGTTGCTTGTTGAATCAGGTTAGAGTGGGTCTGGTCGATTTCTTGTTGAATCAGGTTAGAGTGTGTCTGGTCAATTGCTTGTTGAATCATTGTCTTGTTGAATCAGAATTTAGAATGGGTCTGGTCAGTTGCTTGTTGAATCAGGTTGGAGTGGGTCTGGTCAATTGCTTCTGGGTCTGGTCAATTGCTTATTGAATCAGGTTAGAGTGGGTCTGGTCGATTTCTTGTTGAATCAGGTTGGAGTGGGTCTGGTCAATTGCTTATTGAATCAGGTTAGAGTGGGTCTGGTCGATTTCTTGTTGAATCAGGTTGGAGTGGGTCTGGTCAATTGCTTATTGAATCAGTGGGTCTTCGATTTCTTGTTGAATCAGGTTAGAGTGTGTCTGGTCAATTGCTTGTTGAATCAGTTTAGAATGGGTCTGGTCAATTGCTTATTGAATCAGTTTAGAATGGGTCTGGTCAGTTGCTTGTTGAATCAGGTTAGAGTGTGTCTGGTCAATTGCTTATTGAATCAGGTTAGAGTGGGTCTGGTCAATTGCTTATTGAATCAGGTTAGAGTGGGTCTGGTCAATTGCTTATTGAATCAGGTTAGAGTGGGTCTGGTCAATTGCTTATTGAATCAGGTTAGAGTGGGTCTGGTCAATTGCTTATTGAATCAGGTTAGAGTGGGTCTGGTCAATTGCTTATTGAATCAGGTTAGAGTGTGTCTGGTCAATTGCTTATTGAATCAGGATAGAGTGGGTCTGGTCAATTGCTTATTGAATCAGGTTAGAATGGGTCTGGAACTAAAGCCAGTGCACACAGCACCTACTGTTGGTAAACCTCAAGTCAGGGTGTGAGAACAACGCTCTCTAGTGGGGGGGAGAGGTGTCTGCATAAAGCCAACAATTCGGGTACTTTTGAGGGCCAGGCCTCAGAGAGCTGGAAACACAAAAGGAAACATTTCTGGGCCAAACACTGGAGCTAAACCTGATACAGAAAATATCCTATTAGAAAACAGTTCATCACTGATCTCAAGTGAGGTAGTACATAAAAGTTGTATATTGAGATATTGTATGTGGTGGTACATTAAAAATGCGTTTCTATATTTTTTGCAATGCATGTTCATATATTAATAAAATATTGATTTACATATTGTACATCTGTACAGTATGTAACATATAGAAACTATAAATGATGATAGAACATACAGTATATTAAATTAATGTGAACATCAAGACATGAAGTAGAGAGGGATACTTTTTTCAATAGTTTTTCTATGCTGAAGTCTGAAATATTCATGTGTGGATATGGTCCCTCTGGGCAAATGGCCTGTGAGACAAAATGAAAAATAGTGCTGCTACTTCAACCACTTGCTATGCAACTGTAAAAAGCTCAGTTTATGAAATCAATTAACTTTGGAAGGATTCATACCAAAGTAGGGTAGAGTTCCAGGGGCAAGTTTCTGTCATCTGTGCCACGAGGGTGGAGTGTTGGGCAGGGAACTGTCAACGGAGCTGGCTTGGTGGTGTTGAGGTGGTCCCATCAGAGTAGAGCATCCTGGGATATTTTTCCCATTGACCTGCTGTTAGACTAGAGGAAAGATGTTAGCAGGCAGGAGATCACCAGAGAAAGCGATAATTGGCTGGCACAGTATTTCAATTTAACCATTTTCACCTGCTTTCCTGAAGTAAGGATTCCCCCTTTGGGAAGACCAGAGTTCCCCAGATACATTCCCATCAGGGGAGGTGATACAGGCTTGTTCTGTAAACCACATCAACAAATTCTCCAAATGATTAGTACCATTCTCACAGTTAAAATATAATGATCAGCCGCTATTTTTAACTGACATGATATAAAGTGAATACCTCAGCCTTGGGGTCAGTTTTGTGTCTACAAAGAATATTTAAACAGGAGAACGGAGTTGTCTTTCTCATCAGATAAATTAATCTACTTTCCTCTCCTGAAGATCCATCATCCACTGTTCTGAAGCTCTACAGCAGGTGTCTCAGGCTCAGCCCCCGGCCGGCTGCCAGTCTGGCTCTGAGGGTTGGCCTCGGTGATGTTCATTATGGAACAATGCACCACATCTACTCCGGATATCTGTGACAAGTGGGAGAAGTCAGTCCACTCCACTCATGTCACCATACAGAACAACCACTAATGACATTTTTGATGTATTTTTATTGAACCTTTATTTAACTAGGCAAGTCAGTTAAGAACAAATTCTTATTTACGATGACGGCCTACGCCGTCCAAACCCGGACGACACTGGGCCAATTGTGCGCCGCCCTATGGGACTCCCAATCACGGCCGGTTGTGATACAGCCTGGATTCGAACCAGGGTGTCTGTAGTGACGGCTCTAGCACTGAGATGCAGTGCCTTAGACCGCTTCACCACTCGGGAGTAGCAATTTCATTACTCATAAAATAAAGTTTAAATGACCCTTTCTCTTGCAGTAGAAATCTCCACGTGGTATTCACTCCACCATTCCACATTGGTCCCACCATGGGGGTGATTAGAGATGGTGTTGGAGCATTGCACTGGCCGCAGGGACGCTGACTGTTGGGAGGGTTGTAGGGATGCCCACCCTCTGCGCAGGGATGATATCCTGGTATTGAGCTGCCCCTGCATGTACTTCATCTCCTGCTGAAAGTTGTTCAGCAGGACCTGAATCTCACCCTAGAGGACATCAGGAGATTTAGCAGACTGACACAAAGAGAGAGGCTTCACACCATGCCCATTGTACCATCTTTAGGATTCTTTCTCATACAACTCCATTTTCATGAGGACAAACCTTACCTTGTGAGATGCTTAATGACTGACGGGATGTGTCCCTGCTCCTGTGAGCTCTGACGGTACGTGTTCCTGCTCCTGTGAGCTCTGATGGGATGTGTTCCTGCTCCTGCGAGCTCTGACGGGATGTTTTCCTGCTCCTGTGAGATCTGACGGGATGTTTTCCTGCTCCTGTGAGCTCTGTCAGGATGTGTCCCTGCTCCTGCGAGCTCTGACGGTACGTGTTCCTTCTCCTGTGAGCTCTGACGGTACGTGTTCCTTCTCCTGTGAGCTCTGACGGTACGTGTTCCTTCTCCTGTGAGCTCTGACGGTACGTGTTCCTTCTCCTGTGAGCTCTGACGGTACGTGTTCCTTCTCCTGTGAGCTCTGACGGTACGTGTTCCTTCTCCTGCGAGCTCTGACGGTACATGTTCCTGCTCCTGCGAGCTCTGACGGTACATGTTCCTTCTCCTGTGAGCTCTGACGGTACATGTTCCTTCTCCTGTGAGCTCTGACGGTACGTGTTCCTTCTCCTGTGAGCTCTGACGGTACGTGTTCCTTCTCCTGTGAGCTCTGACGGTACGTGTTCCTTCTCCTGTGAGCTCTGACGGTACGTGTTCCTTCTCCTGTGAGCTCTGATGGAACGTGTTCCTGCTCCTGTGAGCTCTGACGGTACGTGTTCCTTCTCCTGTGAGCTCTGACGGTACGTGTTCCTTCTCCTGTGAGCTCTGACGGTACGTGTTCCTTCTCCTGTGAGCTCTGACGGTACGTGTTCCTTCTCCTGTGAGCTCTGACGGTACGTGTTCCTTCTCCTGTGAGCTCTGACGGTACGTGTTCCTTCTCCTGCGAGCTCTGACGGTACGTGTTCCTGCTCCTGCGAGCTCTGACGGTACATGTTCCTTCTCCTGTGAGCTCTGACGGTACGTGTTCCTTCTCCTGTGAGCTCTGACGGTACGTGTTCCTTCTCCTGTGAGCTCTGACGGTACGTGTTCCTTCTCCTGTGAGCTCTGACGGTACGTGTTCCTTCTCCTGTGAGCTCTGACGGTACGTGTTCCTTCTCCTGTGAGCTCTGATGGAACGTGTTCCTGCTCCTGTGAGCTCTGATGGGACGGGTCCCTGCTCCTGTGAGCTCCTACGGGACGGGTCCCTGCTCCTATGAGCTCTGATGGGATGGGTCCCTACGAGCTCTGACAGGATGGGTCCCTACGAGCTCTGACAGGATGGGTCCCTGTGAGCTCTGACAGGATGGGTCCCTGCGAGCTCTGACAGGATGGGTCCCTGCGAGCTCTGACAGGATGGGTCCCTGCGAGCTCTGACGGTACATGTTCCTTCTCCTGCGAGCTCTGACAGGATGGGTCCCTGCGAGCTCTGGCGGTACGTGTTCCTTCTCCTGCGAGCTCTGACGGAACGCGTTCCTGCTCCTGTAAGCTCTGATGGGACGTGTTCCTGCTTCTGTGAGCTCTGACGGAACGCGTTCCTGCTTCTGTGAGCTCTGACGGGACGTGTTCCTGCTTCTGTGAGCTCTGACGAAAAGTGTTCCTGCTCCTGTGAGCTCTGATGGGACGCTTACCTGCTCCTGTGTGCTCTGATGGGACGCGTCCCTGCTACTGTGAGCTCTGATGGGACGTGTTCTTGCTCCTGTGAGCTCTGATGGGACGTGTCCCTGCTCCTGTGAGCTCTGACAGGATGGGTCCCTGCGAGCTCTGACAGGATGGGCCCCTGCGAGCTCTGACAGGATGGGTCCCTGCGAGCTCTGATGGGATGTGTCCCTGCGAGCTCTGATGGGATGTGTCCCTGCTCCTGTGATCTATGATAGAGGAAAGTGAGCCAGATTAGAGCTCTATGATTCAGCAATGAAACATTCAGCACCCCATGACTATTGAAATGTACTAAAGTCAAACCTTGCTCCATTGCTAATTATTTACAGGGGTCCCCATCATTTTCCATTGCCCATATTGTGATTACCAAATTTTCCAGCTTTTACAGGAAAGTTACCAGAATTTTGCAATCAAAGAGTCTAAGAGTAGCCATTCTGTCCATATAATCTTATTCATATCAGCACTTCTCCTCTGGAACTCTTTGCTTTATGCGATGCAATATGATACAGTATCACAAAATTCCATGCCAGCATATTGGATAATTGTTAAGATATTTTATCAAGGTTTAAGATAAATGATTAAATAATTCTACCCAGAAACTTAACCATTAGGATTAGAGGTTATGTAGCATGAACAAGGAGTAATTAAAAATAACAGCTCCAACTGGGTTGGAGGGGGGAAGAGAGGAATGCATGTGTGTGCCTAACAAAAACAAAGAGGGTCCTTAACCTATGTTTGAACCGACTCAGCTATAACTTTGTGGATATAAAATCAGAGAGCGAGAGCCCCTCCAGGTTTTCCGTATCTGGGGTGGACTGGAACTGTCAGCTAAATGGTAATAAACTGTGGTGAGACTTCAGGAGGTAATCCAGATTTAGTGAGTAATGTATGTGCGTTAAGGGGTTGAATGGACTTTTGAAGCTGTTTTTTCTTTGTCGGAGAAGAGGAGAGACATCTAAAATGCTATTGGACAAAATGTGAGGTACATAAACCAATGTACATGGTATTATGACCAGAGCTCTCGGGAATAAATGCTATTGGCTAATTTTGGTTGACTGGTCTCTGTCTATTTTATGCAAATAAGGATCTTACAAATTCTCAGAAACTGACAGAGTTTTTTAAATTGAATTGGTTAATTAATACATAAATTAATAAATTCATCTAACAATAATTAATATAGCATGACTGGTAATGTAAGTCATTCTAGAGTTCCAAAGTGGCCTACAATCCCAGCATGAATGCCCACTGTCATTGGTGCACACGAAAGTCTAATAGCGCGAGGACACCATGTGTCCAGGTCAGAATGTAAAAGTTATAATTTCATTCATCTCAAGTTAAATCAAAGTCCCTTGTTTTAGATAGAAACCACAAATGCAATAGTTCTGATAACACGTATATAACATCTAACACACTAGAGGTTTCATGATGCTGGTATCTAAACCAAAGTAGATCATTTTAAGATTGTTCTACACATCTGTTGAATAAGCTTCAATATGAGGTCGTAAACCTAGCATGAAAGTGCATCCTTGTAGCTGTGTGGGCTGATTTAGTCAACATGTTTGCCTTGAGTAAGTTGAGCCAATGGCCATGGGGTAAGTTGAGCCAATGGTTGAACCAATGGCAAGTTGAGCAAATGTTTCTTCCCAGACGTAATACAAGGCATAATCACTGGGATATGAGGTAACAAGGAGCTCCAGCCTTAGAATTGGGGATGACGTACTGTCCTATGAGTGACAGAAAACTGAGCCAATCAGGCGCAGCGCTCTGTATTTTCCACTGGCTGCCCCACCACCACAGAAAGCACTGAGCTAGGCTGAAATACCTGCATTTTGGAGCTGCCTTACTCAAGAAAGCAAAAAAGAGATCATGTTTTTATGCGGATTTATTAACTAAATTTTTTTTTTTTTACATTGTTTGCAAACTGATATGTGTCACGTATTAATGCCAAAATAACATACAAAACAGGCAAGACCGCCGCCTCCCCCTAAAAAGTGTGGTCCCTGCCCCACCTGCTCTGAATGACGGGTCTCCACTGGTTGACATCATGTCCAATTTGTAAGTCGCTCTGGATAAGAGCGTCTGCTAAATGACTTAAATGTAAATGTAAATGTTTAAATGACTACCCTTTCTTCTGTCCATATCTGTAAGATCCCTCAGTCAAGTAGGGAGTTTCAAGCAGAGATTCAACTACAAAGACCACGGAGGTTTTCTAAAGCCTCATAAAGGGAAGTGATTGGTAGATGGCTAACAATAACAAATCAGACATTTAATATCTCGTTAAGCATGGTCAAGTTAATAAATGCTGTGGATGATGCATTAAACCACCCAAACCAGTGGAGGCTGCTGAGGGGAGGATGACTCATAGTAATGTCTGGAATGGAGTAAATGGAATGGTATCAAACACATCAAAGACGTGGTTTCCATATGGTTGATACCTCTCCATTGACTAAATTTCAGCCATTATTATGAGCCATCCTCCCCTCAGCAGTCTTTACTGGCCCAGACACACCAAAGATACAGTCGTCCTTCTGAACTGGAGGATAGGGAGGGAACTGCTTAGGGATGTCACCATCAACAGTGACAAGCCACGGGAGTCTGACAACTTGGATGGAAAATTACTGAAAATAATAGCGGACCATATTGCCACTCCTATTTGCCATATCTTCAATCTAAGCTTACTAGAAAGTGTTTACCCTCAGGTCTGGAGGGAAGCAAAAGTCATTCCACTACTCAAGAATAGTAAAGCCCCTTTTACCGCTCAAACAGCTGACCAATCAGCCTGTTACCAACAATAAGAATATTTCGAAGATAAATACACAATGCAGAGACAGAGGACGAGAAGTCAATAGAGTAACAACGATCAATGGAAATAGTGGTTTTTCTGTAATAGGGAATTATCTATGGAAATAGTTGGTTTTCAGTTCAACATCTGTTAGGAATGTCCGTCCTGAACTTACGGTGTGGCACGTTCCCATTGGTCCAACCTGAAATAGGATACAGTTTTATTGCAAGGAATTCTAATTGGTCAACCACAGGATAGGGCTGGGTTATAAACTACACCCTGTCCCTTTGTTCTGTGGAGAACCACAGGAGAGAATCACTGGGAGAGCATCACTGAGGACAGGGGAGAATCACTGGGAGAGCATCACTGAGGACAGGGGAGAATCACTGGGAGAGCATCACTGAGGACAGGGGAGAATCACTGGGAGAGCATCACTGAGGACAGGGGAGAATCACTGGGAGAGCATCACTGAGGACAGGGGAGAATCACTGGGAGAGCATCACTGAGGACAGGGGAGAATCACTGGGAGAGCATCACTGAGGACAGGGGAGAATCACTGGGAGAGCATCACTGAGGACAGGGGAGAATCACTGGGAGAGCATCACTGAGGACAGGGGAGAATCACTGGGAGAGCATCACTGAGGACAGGGGAGAATGACTGGGAGAGCATCACTGAGGACAGGGGAGAATGACTGGGAGAGCATCACTGTGGACAGGGGAGAATGACTGGGAGAGCATCACTGTGGACAGGGGAGAATCACTGGGAGAGCATCACTGAGGACAGGGGAGAATCACTGGGAGAGCATCACTGAGGACAGGGGAGAATCACTGGGAGAGCATCACTGAGGACAGGGGAGAATCACTGGGAGAGCATCACTGAGGACAGGGGAGAATCACTGGGAGAGCATCACTGAGGACAGGGGAGAATCACTGGGAGAGCATCACTGAGGACAGGGGAGAATCACTGGGAGAGCATCACTGAGGACAGGGGAGAATGACTGGGAGAGCATCACTGAGGACAGGGGAGAATGACTGGGAGAGCATCACTGAGGACAGGGGAGAATGACTGGGAGAGCATCACAGACTCGGGTGATCTGAGCTATCGGTTCCGGTTGGAGCGAGTGGTCGCATCTGCACGTCGCTCCAACGGGTAGTATAACTTTTTCATTATATTTCATTATATCACAACGGTTTGATTTGTCTTATCCTAGCAATTTCTTCTCAGCTAGCTACATAGCCGTCTTTGTATCAAAGATAATTGCGTAATTATCGTATTTCGCCGTCCTAACGTAGTCTTCACTAGCCAGCTAGCTAACGTCCACTGATTAGCTGCACTGGGAAAACTATTACACTCAACTGAACGACTTGATTAGTTTAGTGTTAGCTAGCTACATAGCTGTCTTTGCTGTCTTCGTATCATCGTATCCAAGATAATTGTGTTGTTTAGGTTTAGAGTGTGTAGTCTTAGAGTGATTATCTTAATTTACCGAGGTTAGCTAGCCAGCTATTTGTCGTCCTTAACGTAGGTGACTCTGCTAGCTAGCCAACAGCTAGCCAACGCTAGCCAACGTCTTCTGTATAGAACTCAACTACCCGGTCGCATTCACAGGTTGTATCACATTTTCATTTCATTACAGTACAACGGTTTGATTTGTTTGATCGTAGCTAGCTACTTAGCTAGCTACATAGCCGTCTTTGTATCAAAGATAATTGTGTAGTCTAGAGCGATTTTCTAGGTTCGCTAGCCATCTATTGTCGTTCTTTTAACGCAACGTAACGTAAACAACACTGCTAGCTAGCCTGCTAGCCCCGAATAGCAACACTGCAGAAACTATTACACTCAACGGAACGACTTGATTAGTGTAGTGTCAACAACGCACCCACTGCCAGCTGGCCTACTTCAGCAGTACTGTATCATTTTAATCATTTTAGTCAATAAGATTCTTGCTACGTAGCTTAACTTTCTGAACATTCGAGACGTGTAGTCCACTTGTCATTCCAATCTCCTTTGCATTAGCGTAGCCTCTTCTGTAGCCTGTCAACTATGTGTCTGTTTATCCCTGTTCTCTCCTCTCTGCACAGACCATACAAACACTCCTCACCGCGTGGCCGCGGCCACCCTACTCTGGTGGTCCCAGCGCGCACGACCCACGTGGAGTTCCAGGTCTCCGGTAGCCTCTGGAACTGCCAATCTGCGGTCAACAAGGCAGAGTTCATCTCAGCCTATGCCTCCCTCCAGTCCCTCGACTTCTTGGCACTGACGGAAACATGGATCACCACAGACAACACTGCTACTCCTACTGCTCTCTCTTCGTCCGCCCACGTGTTCTCGCACACCCCGAGAGCGTCTGGTCAGCGGGGTGGTGGCACCGGGATCCTCATCTCTCCCAAGTGGTCATTCTCTCTTTCTCCCCTTACCCATCTGTCTATCGCCTCCTTTGAATTCCATGCTGTCACAGTTACTAGCCCTTTCAAGCTTAACATCCTTATCATTTATCGCCCTCCAGGTTCCCTCGGAGAGTTCATCAATGAGCTTGATGCCTTGATAAGCTCCTTTCCTGAGGACGGCTCACCTCTCACAGTTCTGGGCGACTTTAACCTCCCCACGTCTACCTTTGACTCTTTCCTCTCTGCCTCCTTCTTTCCACTCCTCTCCTCTTTTGACCTCACCCTCTCACCTTCCCCCCTACTCACAAGGCAGGCAATACGCTCGACCTCATCTTTACTAGATGCTGTTCTTCCACTAACCTCATTGCAACTCCCCTCCAAGTCTCCGACCACTGCCTTGTATCCTTTTCCCTCTCGCTCTCATCCAACACCTCCCACACTGCCCCTACTCGGATGGTATCGCGCCGTCCCAACCTTCGCTCTCTCTCCCCCGCTACTCTCTCCTCTTCCATCCTATCATCTCTTCCCTCCGCTCAAACCTTCTCCCACCTATCTCCTGATTCTGCCTCCTCAACCCTCCTCTCCTCCCTCTCTGCATCCCTTGACTCTCTATGTCCCCTATCCTCCAGGCCGGCTCGGTCCTCCCCTCCCCGCTCCGTGGCTCGATGACTCATTGCGAGCTCACAGAACAGGGCTCCGGGCAGCCGAGCGGAAATGGAGGAAAACTCGCCTCCCTGCGGACCTGGCATCCTTTCACTCCCTCCTCTCTACATTTTCCTCCTCTGTCTCTGCTGCTAAAGCCACTTTCTACCACGCTAAATTCCAAGCATCTGCCTCTAACCCTAG
Source organism: Oncorhynchus gorbuscha (assembly GCF_021184085.1). Taxonomy (NCBI): domain Eukaryota; kingdom Metazoa; phylum Chordata; class Actinopteri; order Salmoniformes; family Salmonidae; genus Oncorhynchus; species Oncorhynchus gorbuscha. The sequence goes on from NW_025746105.1 coordinate 55,113, forward strand.
GAAGCTCTTTGCCACCTTCTCCTCCCTCCTGAATCCTCCGCCCCCTCCCCCCTCCTCCCTCTCTGCAGATGACTATTCGTCAACCATTTTGAAAAGAAGGTCGACGACATCCGATCCTCGTTTGCTAAGTCAAACGACACCGCTGGTTCTGCTCACACTGCCCTACCCTGTGCTCTGACCTCTTTCTCCCCTCTCTCTCCAGATGAAATCTCGCGTCTTGTGACGGCCGGCCGCCCAACAACCTGCCCGCTTGACCCTATCCCCTCCTCTCTTCTCCAGACCATTTCCGGAGACCTTCTCCCTTACCTCACCTCGCTCATCAACTCATCCCTGACCATTGGCTACGTCCCTTCCGTCTTCAAGAGAGCGAGAGTTGCACCCCTTCTGAAAAAAACCTACACTCGATCCCTCCGATGTCAACAATTACAGACCAGTATCCCTTCTTTCTTTTCTCTCCAAAACTCTTGAACGTGCCGTCCTTGGCCAGCTCTCCCGCTATCTCTCTCTGAATGACCTTCTTGATCCAAATCAGTCAGGTTTCAAGACTAGTCATTCAACTGAGACTGCTCTCCTCTGTATCACGGAGGCGCTCCGCACTGCTAAAGCTAACTCTCTCTCCTCTGCTCTCATCCTTCTAGATCTATCGGCTGCCTTCGATACTGTGAACCATCAGATCCTCCTCTCCACCCTCTCCGAGTTGGGCATCTCCGGCGCGGCCCACGCTTGGATTGCGTCCTACCTGACAGGTCGCTCCTACCAGGTGGCGTGGCGAGAATCTGTCTCCTCACCACGCGCTCTCACCACTGGTGTCCCCCAGGGCTCTGTTCTTGGCCCTCTCCTATTCTCGCTATACACCAAGTCACTTGGCTCTGTCATAACCTCACATGGTCTCTCTTATCATTGCTATGCAGACGACACACAATTAATCTTCTCCTTTCCCCCTTCTGATGACCAGGTGGCGAATCGCATCTCTGCATGTCTGGCAGACATATCAGTGTGGATGACGGATCACCACCTCAAGCTGAACCTCGGCAAGACGGAGCTGCTCTTCCTCCCGGGGAAGGACTGCCCGTTCCATGATCTCGCCATCACGGTTGACAACTCCATTGTGTCCTCCTCCCAGAGCGCCAAGAACCTTGGCGTGATCCTGGACAACACCCTGTCGTTCTCAACTAACATCAAGGCGGTGGCCCGTTCCTGTAGGTTCATGCTCTACAACATCCGCAGAGTACGACCCTGCCTCACACAGGAAGCGGCGCAGGTCCTAATCCAGGCACTTGTCATCTCCCGTCTGGATTACTGCAACTCGCTGTTGGCTGGGCTCCCTGCCTGTGCCATTAAACCCCTTCAACTCATCCAGAACGCCGCAGCCCGTCTGGTGTTCAACCTTCCCAAGTTCTCTCACGTCACCCCGCTCCTCCGTTCTCTCCACTGGCTTCCAGTTGAAGCTCGCATCCGCTACAAGACCATGGTGCTTGCCTACGGAGCTGTGAGGGGAACGGCACCTCAGTACCTCCAGGCTCTGATCAGGCCCTACACCCAAACAAGGGCACTGCGTTCATCCACCTCTGGCCTGCGCCTCCCTACCACTGAGGAAGTACAGCTCCCGCTCAGCCCAGTCAAAACTGTTCGCTGCCCTGGCCCCCCAATGGTGGAACAAACTCCCTCACGACGCCAGGACAGCGGAGTCAATCACCACCTTCCGGAGACACCTGAAACCCCACCTCTTTAAGGAATACCTAGGATAGGTTAAGTAATCCCTCTCACCCCACCCCCCCTAAGTTTTAGATGCACTATTGTTAAGTGACTGTCCCACTGGATGTCATAAGGTGAATGCACCAATTTGTAAGTCGCTCTGGATAAGAGCGTCTGCTAAATGACTTAAATGTAAATGTAAATCACTGAGGACAGGGGAGAATGACTGGGAGAGCATCACTGAGGACAGGGGAGAATGACTGGGAGAGCATCACTGAGGACAGGGGAGAATGACTGGGAGAGCATCACTGAGGACAGGGGAGAATGACTGGGAGAGCATCACTGAGGACAGGGGAGAATGACTGGGAGAGCATCACTGAGGACAGGGGAGAATCACTGGGAGAGCATCACTGAGGACACTGGGGAGCATCATGACTGGGAGAGCATCACTGAGGACAGGGGAGAATGACTGGGAGAGCATCACTGAGGACAGGGGAGAATCACTGGGAGAGCATCACTGAGGACAGGGGAGAATCACTGGGAGAGCATCACTGAGGACAGGGGAGAATCACTGGGAGAGCATCACTGAGGACAGGGGAGAATCACTGGGAGAGCATCACTGGGAGAATCACTGAGGACAGGGGAGGGAGAGCATCACTGAGGACAGGGGAGAATCACTGGGAGAGCATCACTGAGGACAGGGGAGAATCACTGGGAGAGCATCACTGAGGACAGGGGAGAATCACATGGGAGAGCATCACTGAGGACAGGGGAGAATCACTGGGAGAATCACTGAGGACAGGGGAGGGAGAGCATCACTGAGGACAGGGGAGAATCACTGGGAGAGCATCACTGAGGACAGGGGAGAATCACTGGGAGAGCATCACTGAGGACAGGGGAGAATCACTGGGAGAGCATCACTGAGGACAGGGGAGAATCACTGGGAGAGCATCACTGAGGACAGGGGAGAATCACTGGGAGAGCATCACTGAGGACAGGGGAGAATGACCATCTACCTCCCCGTATGATTTGTTCTCTTCCAATAAACCTATTTTCCTCCCACTGATTTGCTTTGGGGTCTGTGTTAATAAAGAATAACATCAACTGCTAACACATCCCTTAATAAACTTTTAGAAAAAATTCTATTTGACCAGATACAATGCTGTTTTACAGTAAACAAATTGACAAAAGACTTTCAGCATGCTTATAGGGAAGAGCATTCAACATGCACGGCACTTACACAAATGACTGACGATTGGCTGACTGAAATTGATGATAAAAAGATTGTGGGAGCTGTTTTGCTAGACTTCAGTACGGCTTTTGACATTATCGATCATAGTCAATTGCTGGCTTGCCATATTGTTGATAAAGAGTTACCTGTCTAACAGTACACAGAGAGTGTTATTTAATGGAAGCCTCTCCAACATAATCCAGGTAAGATAAGGCAATCCATTTTTTTCAAAGCCAGTGTGTATGTAAGCGGATGACTCACCACAAACACATCAGCTACTACAGCGAGTGAAATTACTGCAACACTTAACAAAGAGCTGCAGTTAGTTTCAGAACGGTTGGCAAGGAATAAGTTAGTCCTAAATATTTCAAAAACTAAAAGCATTGTATTTGGGACAAATCATTCACTAAACCCTAAACCTCAATTAAATGTGGAAATTGAACAAGTTGAGGTGACTAAACTGCTTGCAGTAACCTTGGATTGTGAACTGGTCAAAATATGTTGATACAAGAGTAGATAAAATGGGGAGAAGTCTGTCCATAATAAATTGCACTCTGCCTTTTTAACAACACTATCAACAAGGCAGGTCCTACAGGCACTAGTTTTGTCGCACCTGGACTAGTGTTCAGTCGTGTGGTCAGGTGCCACAAAGAGGGACATTGGAATATTACAATAGGCTCAGAACAGAGCAGCACGACTAGCCCTTAAATGTACATGGGGAGCTCACATTAATCATTTTGTCATGACGTTTCCCTGTTGGGGGAGGTTTATGACCCCCCATAAATACCTTTCCCCCTTTTTCTCTCCACTCGACAGAATGGACTCTTAGAAAGCCCTTTTTTAACATAGAGAGAGTAATGTAAAATCAAAAGGTTGGGGAGAAAAAAAACTATCTTTTTGTAATCCAACCAGCTGAAAGTGTCCATTGGTACTTAAAGAATATGATGTCAGATCAGTTGTCTAGGATATTATATCTGATAGGACGACATAAATTGTATCTTGCAAAGTCTACACATTCTAGTTATCAGATTCACATGGAATTCTTGTGCAATTTACATTTTTAAATATGAAACTATTTGTGAAAATTTGAAATGTAATTTTAGCTTCTAAATGAAATAATTGTTTTCTTAAAAGTAAACTATGATCTCTCAGTGGCCACGCCCAAGTGAACAGACATTGGTTGAGAAATATGAAACACCCTTCAATCCCCCGCTACAAAAGCCTGTTGACGAAAGTCAACCTTGGGTTCCCGATGACATGAGGACTTATGTCCATACGTTTAAAAGGGCTAATATCAACTACAACCTATTAAAATTAACTTTAGTTCCCGACGACGTAGGACTGGTGTCCATACGTTCAAAAGGACTAATTTCAATGTGAAGGTGACGATCACCACGCTGGAAAGATGAATTGACTACACCAGCCAGAAAATAGCACAAGCTGAGTATGGCAACTTGGTATGAACTTTGAACTCTTATTCACTAAAGTGTGTTTTTTTAACGTGTTATTTCTTACATTAGTACCCCAGGTCATCTTAGGTTTCATTACATACAGTCGAGAAGAACTACTGAATATAAAATCAGCGTCAACTCACCATCAGTACGACCAAGAATATGTTTTCCGCGACGCGGATCCTGTGTTCTGCCTTACAAACAGGACAACGGAATGGATCGCATGCAGCGACCCAAGGAAACGTCTCCGAAAAAGAGGGAAACGAGGCAGTGTTCTGGTCAGACTCCGAAAAAGGGCACATCGCGCACCATTTCCCAGCATTCTTCTTGCCAATGTCCAGTCTCTCGACAACAAGGTTGATGAAATCCGAGCAAGGGTGGCATTCCAGAGGGACATCAGAGACTGTAACGTTCTCTGCTTTACGGAAACATGGCTTACTGGAAAGACGCTATCCAGGGCGGTGCAGCCAACGGGTTTCTCCACGCATCGCGCAGACAGAAACATACATCTCTCTGGTAAGAAGAGTGGCGGGGGCGTATGCCTCATGACTAACGGGACATGGTGTGATGAAGGAAACATACAGGAACTCAAATCCTTCTGTTCACCTGATTTAGAATTCCTCACAATCAAATGTAGACCGCATTATCTTCCAAGAGAATTCTCTTCGATTATAATCACAGCCGTATATATCCCCCCCCCAAGCAGACACATCGATGGCTCTGAACGAACTTTATTTAACTCTTTGCAAACTGGGAACCATTTATCTGGAGGCTGCATTCATTGTAGCTGGGGATTTTAACAAAGCTAATCTGAAAACAAGACTCCCTAAATTTTATCAGCATATCGATTGCGCAACCAGGGGTGGTAAAACCTTGGATCATTGTTACTCTAACTTCCGCGACGCATATAAGGCCCTGCCCCGCCCCCCTTTCGGAAAAGCTGACCACGACTCCATTTTGCTGATCCCTGCCTACAGGCAGAAATTAAAACAAGAGGCTCCCACGCTGAGGTCTGTCCAACGCTGGTCAGACCAAGCTGACTCTACACTCCAAGACTGCTTCCATCACGTGGACTGGGACATGTTTCGTATTGCGTCAGATGGAAATATTGACGAATACGCTGATTCGGTGTGCAAGTTCATTAGAACGTGCGTCAAATATGCCGTTCCCATAGCAACGATAAAAACATTCCCTAACCAGAAACCGTGGATTGATGGCAGCATTCACATAAAACTGAAAGCGCGAACCACTGCTTTTATTCAGGGCAAGGTGTCTGGCAACATGACCGAATACAAACAGTGCAGCTATTCCCTCCGCAAGGCTATTAAACAAGCTAAGCGTCAGTACAGAGACAAAGTGGAATCTCAATTCAATGGCTCAGACACAAGAGGCATGTGGCAGGGTCTACAGTCAATCACGGACTACAAGATGAAATCCAGCCCAGTCACGGACCAGGATGTCTTGCTCCCAGGCAGACTAAATAACTTTTTTGCCCGCTTTGAGGACAATACAGTGCCACTGACACGGCCTGCAACGGAAACATGCGGTCTCTCCTTCACTGCAGCCGAGGTGAGTAAGACATTTAAACGTGTTAACCCTCGCAAGGCTGCAGGCCCAGACGGCATCCCCAGCCGCGCCCTCAGAGCATGCGCAGACCAGCTGGCCGGTGTGTTTACGGACATATTCAATCAATCCCTATACCAGTCTGCTGTTCCCACATGCTTCAAGAGGGCCACCATTGTTCCTGTTCCCAAGAAAGCTAAGGTAACTGAGCTAAATGACTACCGCCCCGTAGCACTCACTTCCGTCATCATGAAGTGCTTTGAGAGACTAGTCAAGGACCATATCACCTCCACCCTACCTGACACCCTAGACCCACTCCAATTTGCTTACCGCCCAAATAGGTCCACAGACGATGCAATCTCAACCACACTGCACACTGCCCTAACCCACCTGGACAAGAGGAATACCTATGTGAGAATGCTGTTCATCGACTACAGCACCATAGTACAACACCATAGTACCCTCCAAGCTCGTCATCAAGCTCGAGACCCTGGGTCTCGACCCCGCCCTGTGCAACTGGGCACTGGACTTCCTGACGGGCCGCCCCCAGGTGGTGAGGGTAGGCAACAACATCTCCTCCCCGCTGATCCTCAACACGGGGGCCCCACAAGGGTGCGTTCTGAGCCCTCTCCTGTACTCCCTGTTCACCCACGACTGCGTGGCCACGCACGCCTCCAACTCAATCATCAAGTTTGCGGACGACACAACAGTGGTAGGCTTGATTACCAACAACGACGAGACGGCCTACAGGGAGGAGGTGAGGGCCCTCGGAGTGTGGTGTCAGGAAAATAACCTCACACTCAACGTCAACAAAACTAAGGAGATGATTGTGGACTTCAGGAAACAGCAGAGGGAACACCCCCTATCCACATCAATGGAACAGTAGTGGAGAGGGTAGCTAGTTTTAAGTTCCTCGGCATACACATCACAGACAAACTGAATTGGTCCACTCACACTGACAGCATCGTGAAGAAGGCGCAGCAGCACCTATTCAACCTCAGGAGGCTGAAGAAATTCGGCTTGTCACCAAAAGCACTCACAAACTTCTACAGATGCACAATCGAGAGCATCCTGGCGGGCTGGGCTGTATCACCGCCTGGTACGGCAACTGCTCCGCCCTCAACCGTAAGGCTCTCCAGAGGGTAGTGAGGACTGCACAACGCATCACCGGGGGCAAACTACCTGCCCTCCAGGACACCTACACCACCCGTTGTTACAGGAAGGCCATAAAGATCAACAAGGACATCAACCACCCGAACCACTGCCTGTTCACCCCGCTATCATCCAGAAGGCGAGGTCAGTACAGGAGCATCAAAGCTGGGATCGAGAGACTGAAAAACAGCTTCTATCTCAAGGCCATCAGACTGTTAAACAGCCACCACTAACATTGAGTGGCTGCTGCCAACACACTGTCATTGACACTGACCCAACTCCAGCCATTTTAATAATGGGAATTGATGGGAAATGATGTAAATATATCACTAGCCACTTTAAACAATGCTACCTTATATAATGTTACTTACCCTACATTATTCATCGCATATGTATATACTGTACTCTACATCATCGACTGCATCCTTATGTAACACATGTATCACTAGCCACTTTAACTATGCCACTTTGTTTACTTTGTCTACACACTCATCTCATATGTATATACTGTACTCGATACCATCTACTGTATGCTGCTCTGTACCATCACTCATTCATATATCCTTATGTACATGTTCCTTATCCCCTTACACTGTGTATAAGACAGTAGTTTTGGAATTGTTAGTTAGATTACTTGTTGGTTATCACTGCATTGTCGGAACTAGAAGCACAAGCATTTCGCTACACTCGCATTTAACATCTGCTAAACATGTGTATGTGACAAATAAAATTAGATTTGATTAGATTTAGAAGTGATACATCCTAGACGTCGAATTATCAGCAGCAACTGTAAACGTGCGTAGCCTAGGAAAGGACGGACAAACTCTTCAGAACGACAGGGTACTACACCGTATCCATTCTACCACACGACGACAGACTACAACGTATCCGCCCAGAAATATTATTCAAAGGACAAGGGAGATCTCTGCTGGTCAACCCAGCCTTCCATCTTTGACCAATCTATCGAAGCGCAGCTCAGAGTAAAAATGTTTCTTGCATTTTCCTTTTCCGAATGGGTGGTTATTTAGAATGCATAAGATTCCGTATTTACGATAGCATAGCTTCATAAGGTCCGATAGAGAACCAATCCTTTTGTTCCTCAGTCTTCCCGCTCTTTCATTCAAACCCAACCCCCTTTCTTTGTGTAACCAGCAGTCATATCGGTTTCGTCCTCTAGGGACGTTTTCTTTAATGAAATAATTAGTAATCAATGTATGATTCATCCTGTGCATATGTAATTCTGTGTGATTTATTTAGGTATTTAGTAAATAAATAATTAAACCAACTGTTGTATTGCTGATTCAACTTGTTAGCCAGGGTTCGTGACGATAACCAAGAATTTTACGACGTTCAGATGAGACTGAATTTTTTATTTTATTTTATTTCACCTTTATTTAACCAAGGTAGGCTAGTTGAGAACAAGTTCTCATTTGCAACTGCGACCTGGCCAAGATAAAGCATAGCAGTGTGAACAGACAACACAGAGTTACACATGGAGTAAACAATTAACAAGTCAATAACACGGTAGGAAAAAAAAGGGAGTCTATATACAATGTGTGCAAAAGGCATGAGAAGGTAGGCGAATAATTACAATTTTGCAGATTAACACTGGAGTGATAAATGATCAGATGGTCATGTACAGGTAGAGATATTGGTGTGCAAAAGAGCAGAAAGGTAAATAAATAAAAACAGTATGGGGATGAGGTAGGTAAAAATGGGTGGGCTATTTACCGATAGACTATGTACAGCTGCAGCGGTCGGTTTGCTGCTCAGATAGCAGATGTTTGAAGTTGGTGAGGGAGATCAAAGTTTCCAACTTCAGCGATTTTTGCAATTTGTTCCAGTCACAGGCAGCAGAGAACTGGAACGAAAGGCGGCCAAATGAGATGTTGGCTTTAGGGATGATCAGTGAGATACACCTGCTGGAGCGCGTGCTACGGATGGGTGTTGCCATCGTGGCCAGTGAACTGAGATAAGGCGGAGCTTTACCTAGCATGGACTTGTAGATGACCTGGAGCCAGTGGGTCTGGTGACGAATATGTAGCGAGGGCCAGCCGACTAGAGCATACAAGTCGCAGTGGTGGGTGGTATAAGGTGCTTTAGTGACAAAACGGATGGCACTGTGATAAACTGCATCCAGTTTGCTGAGTAGAGTGTTGGAAGCAATTTTGTAGATGACATCGCCGAAGTCGAGGATCGGTAGGATAGTCAGTTTTACTAGGGTAAGTTTGGCGGCGTGAGTGAAGGAGGCTTTGTTGCGGAATAGAAAGCCGACTCTTGATTTGATTTTCGATTGGAGATGTTTGATATGAGTCTGGAAGGAGAGTTCACAGTCTAGCCAGACACCTAGGTACTTATAGATGTCCACATATTCAAGGTTGGAACCATCCAGGGTGGTGATGCTGGTCAGGCGTGCGGGTGCAGGCAGCGAACAGTTGAAAAGCATGCCCATGCATAGCCCACAAGACATGCCACCAAGGGTCTTTTTACAATCCAGAACAGACTATGGGAGCCGCACAGTACTTCATGGAGCCATGACTACATGGAACTCTATTCCACATCCGGTAACTGATGCAAGCAGTAGAAATCAGATAAAATACACCTGATGGAACAGTGGAGTGTGAAGACACACATACAGTACACATGATAAGACACGCACTCTGCACACACGTACACATACATTTTGTATTGTAGATATGTGATAGTAGAGTAGTGGCCTGAGGGAACACACTTAATGTGTTGTGAATAGTGTTATGAAGTGTAATGTCATGTAATATTTTAAAATGATATAACTGCCTTAATGTTCCTGGACCCCAGGAAGAGCAGCTGCAAGAAAACTTATTTTCAAGCATGTAGGTGGCTGATTCATGGGTATGCTTGACGTCGGCAAATACTGGATAAAAAGAAACGGGATGGAGCTCGGCACAGGTACAATCCTGGAGGAAAACCTGTCTGCTTTACACCAGACACTGGTCAAGGAATTCACCTTTCAGCAGGACAATAACCTAAAACACAAGGCCAAATCTACACTGGAGTAGTTTACCTAGAAGACAGTGAACGTTCCTGACTGGCCAAGTTACAGTTTTGTACTTAGATCTGCTTGAAAATCTATGGCAAGACTTGAAAATTGCAGTTTAGCCAAGATCCCAAAAACCTGAAGAATTATGAAAATAATAAATGAACAAATATTGCACAATACAGGTGTGCAAAGCTCTTACTTACCCAGGAAGACCCACCGCTGGTGTTTCTAAAGCTCTTACTTACCCAGGAAGACCCACCGCTGGTGTTTCTAAAGCTCTTACTTACCCAGGAAGACCCACAGCTGGTGTTTCTAAAGCTCTTACTTACCCAGGAAGACCCACCGCTGGTGTTTCTAAAGCTCTTACTTACCCAGGAAGACCCACAGCTGGTGTTTCTAAAGCTCTTACTTACCCAGGAAGACCCACAGCTGGTGTTTCTAAAGCTCTTACTTACCCAGGAAGACCCACCGCTGGTGTTTCTAAAGCTCTTACTTACCCAGGAAGACCCACCGCTGGTGTTTCTAAAGCTCTTACTTACCCAGGAAGACCCACAGCTGGTGTTTCTAAAGCTCTTACTTACCCAGGAAGACCCACCGCTGGTGTTTCTAAAGCTCTTACTTACCCAGGAAGACCCACAGCTGGTGTTTCTAAAGCTCTTACTTACCCAGGAAGACCCACCGCTGGTGTTTCTAAAGCTCTTACTTACCCAGGAAGACCCACAGCTGGTGTTTCTAAAGCTCTTACTCACCCAGGAAGACCCACCGCTGGTGTTTCTAAAGCTCTTACTTACCCAGGAAGACCCACAGCTGGTGTTTCTAAAGCTCTTACTTACCCAGGAAGACCCACAGCTGGTGTTTCTAAAGCTCTTACTTACCCAGGAAGACCCACAGCTGGTGTTTCTAAAGCTCTTACTTACCCAGGAAGACCCACCGCTGGTGTTTCTAAAGCTCTTACTTACCCAGGAAGACCCACAGCTGGTGTTTCTAAAGCTCTTACTCACCCAGGAAGACCCACCGCTGGTGTTTCTAAAGCTCTTACTTACCCAGGAAGACCCACAGCTGGTGTTTCTAAAGCTCTTACTTACCCAGGAAGACCCACAGCTGGTGTTTCTAAAGCTCTTACTTACCCAGGAAGACCCACAGCTGGTGTTTCTAAAGCTCTTACTTACCCAGGAAGACCCACAGCTGGTGTTTCTAAAGCTCTTACTTACCCAGGAAGACCCAGGAAGACCCACCGCTGGTGTTTCTAAAGCTCTTACTTACCCAGGAAGACCCACCGCTGGTGTTTCTAAAGCTCTTACTTACCCAGGAAGACCCACAGCTGGTGTTTCTAAAGCTCTTACTTACCCAGGAAGACCCACAGCTGGTGTTTCTAAAGCTCTTACTTACCCAGGAAGACCCACCGCTGGTGTTTCTAAAGCTCTTACTTACCCAGGAAGACCCACCAGCTGGTGTTTCTAAAGCTCTTACTTACCCAGGAAGACCCACCGCTGGTGTTTCTAAAGCTCTTACTTACCCAGGAAGACCCACCAGCTGGTGTTTCTAAAGCTCTTACTTACCCAGGAAGACCCACCGCTGGTGTTTCTAAAGCTCTTACTTACCCAGGAAGACCCACCGCTGGTGTTTCTAAAGCTCTTACTTACCCAGGAAGACCCACCGCTGGTGTTTCTAAAGCTCTTACTTACCCAGGAAGACCCACAGCTGGTGTTTCTAAAGCTCTTACTTACCCAGGAAGACCCACAGCTGGTGTTTCTAAAGCTCTTACTTACCCAGGAAGACCCACAGCTGGTGTTTCTAAAGCTCTTACTTACCCAGGAAGACCCACAGCTGGTGTTTCTAAAGCTCTTACTTACCCAGGAAGACCCACAGCTGGTGTTTCTAAAGCTCTTACTTACCCAGGAAGACCCACAGCTGGTGTTTCTAAAGCTCTTACTTACCCAGGAAGACCCACAGCTGGTGTTTCTAAAGCTCTTACTTACCCAGGAAGACCCACAGCTGGTGTTTCTAAAGCTCTTACTTACCCAGGAAGACCCACCGCTGGTGTTTCTAAAGCTACCCAGGAAGACCTTACTGGTGTTTTACCCAGGAAGACCCACCGCTGGTGTTTCTAAAGCTCTTACTTACCCAGGAAGACCCACAGCTGGTGTTTCTAAAGCTCTTACTTACCCGAAGACCCACCGCTGGTGTTTCTAAAGCTCTTACTTACCCAGGAAGACCCACCGCTGGTGTTTCTAAAGCTCTTACTTACCCAGGAAGACCCACCGCTGGTGTTTCTAAAGCTCTTACTTACCCAGGAAGACCCACAGCTGGTGTTTCTAAAGCTCTTACTTACCCAGGAAGACCCACAGCTGGTGTTTCTAAAGCTCTTACTTACCCAGGAAGACCCACCGCTGGTGTTTCTAAAGCTCTTACTTACCCAGGAAGACCCACCGCTGGTGTTTCTAAAGCTCTTACTTACCCAGGAAGACCCACCGCTGGTGTTTTTCTTACTTAGCTGGTGTTTCTAAAGCTCTTACTTACCCAGGAAGACCCACCGCTGGTGTTTCTAAAGCTCTTACTTACCCAGGAAGACCCACAGCTGGTGTTTCTAAAGCTCTTACTTACCCAGGAAGACCCACAGCTGGTGTTTCTAAAGCTCTTACTTACCCAGGAAGACCCACAGCTGGTGTTTCTAAAGCTCTTACTTACCCAGGAAGACCCACAGCTGGTGTTTCTAAAGCTCTTACTTACCCAGGAAGACCCACAGCTGGTGTTTCTAAAGCTCTTACTTACCCAGGAAGACCCACAGCTGGTGTTTCTAAAGCTCTTACTTACCCAGGAAGACCCACAGCTGGTGTTTCTAAAGCTCTTACTTACCCAGGAAGACCCACAGCTGGTGTTTCTAAAGCTCTTACTTACCCAGGAAGACCCACAGCTGGTGTTTCTAAAGCTCTCTTACCCAGGAAGACCCACAGCTGGTGTTTCTAAAGCTCCTTACCCAGGAAGACCCACAGCTGGTGTTTCTAAAGCTCTTACTTACCCAGGAAGACCCACAGCTGGTGTTTCTAAAGCTCTTACTTACCCAGGAAGACCCAGGAAGAGACCCACCGCTGGTGTTTCTAAAGCTCTTACTTACCCAGGAAGACCCACAGCTGGTGTTTCTAAAGCTCTTACTTACCCAGGAAGACCCACAGCTGGTGTTTCTAAAGCTCTTACTTACCCAGGAAGACCCACCGCTGGTGTTTCTAAAGCTCTTACTTACCCAGGAAGACCCACCGCTGGTGTTTCTAAAGCTCTTACTTACCCAGGAAGACCCACAGCTGGTGTTTCTAAAGCTCTTACTTACCCAGGAAGACCCACAGCTGGTGTTTCTAAAGCTCTTACTTACCCAGGAAGACCCACAGCTGGTGTTTCTAAAGCTCTTACTTACCCAGGAAGACCCACCAGCTGGTGTTTCTAAAGCTCTTACTACCCAGGAAGACCCCAGGAAGACCCAGGAAGACCCACAGCTGGTGTTTCTAAAGCTCTTACTTACCCAGGAAGACCCACAGCTGGTGTTTCTAAAGCTCTTACTTACCCAGGAAGACCCACAGCTGGTGTTTCTAAAGCTCTTACTTACCCAGGAAGACCCACAGCTGGTGTTTCTAAAGCTCTTACTTACCCAGGAAGACCCACAGCTGGTGTTTCTAAAGCTCTTACTTACCCAGGAAGACCCACAGCTGGTGTTTCTAAAGCTCTTACTTACCCAGGAAGACCCACAGCTGGTGTTTCTAAAGCTCTTACTTACCCAGGAAGACCCACAGCTGGTGTTTCTAAAGCTCTTACTTACCCAGGAAGACCCACAGCTGGTGTTTCTAAAGCTCTTACTTACCCAGGAAGACCCACAGCTGGTGTTTCTAAAGCTCTTACTTACCCAGGAAGACCCACAGCTGGTGTTTCTAAAGCTCTTACTTACCCAGGAAGCAGCTGGTGTTTCTAAAGCTCTTACTTACCCAGGAAGACCCACAGCTGGTGTTTCTAAAGCTCTTACTTACCCAGGAAGACCCACAGCTGGTGTTTCTAAAGCTCTTACTTACCCAGGAAGACCCACAGCTGGTGTTTCTAAAGCTCTTACTTACCCAGGAAGACCCACCGCTGGTGTTTCTAAAGCTCTTACTTACCCAGGAAGACCCACAGCTGGTGTTTCTAAAGCTCTTACTTACCCAGGAAGACCCAGGAAGACCCACCGCTGGTGTTTCTAAAGCTCTTACTTACCCAGGAAGACCCACAGCTGGTGTTTCTAAAGCTCTTACTTACCCAGGAAGACCCACAGCTGGTGTTTCTAAAGCTCTTACTTACCCAGGAAGACCCACCGCTGGTGTTTCTAAAGCTCTTACTTACCCAGGAAGACCCACCGCTGGTGTTTCTAAAGCTCTTACTTACCCAGGAAGACCCACAGCTGGTGTTTCTAAAGCTCTTACTTACCCAGGAAGACCCACAGCTGGTGTTTCTAAAGCTCTTACTTACCCAGGAAGACCCACAGCTGGTGTTTCTAAAGCTCTTACTTACCCAGGAAGACCCACAGCTGGTGTTTCTAAAGCTCTTACTTACCCAGGAAGACCCACAGCTGGTGTTTCTAAAGCTCTTACTTACCCAGGAAGACCCACCCAGGAAGACCCACAGCTGGTGTTTCTAAAGCTCTTACTTACCCAGGAAGACCCACCGCTGGTGTTTCTAAAGCTCTTACTTACCCAGGAAGACCCACAGCTGGTGTTTCTAAAGCTCTTACTTACCCAGGAAGACCCACAGCTGGTGTTTCTAAAGCTCTTACTTACCCAGGAAGACCCACAGCTGGTGTTTCTAAAGCTCTTACTTACCCAGGAAGACCCAAGCTGGTGTTTCTAAAGCTCTTACTTACCCAGGAAGACCCACAGCTGGTGTTTCTAAAGCTCTTACTTACCCAGGAAGACCCACAGCTGGTGTTTCTAAAGCTCTTACACCCAGGAAGACCCACAGCTGGTGTTTCTAAAGCTCTTACTTACCCAGGAAGACCCACAGCTGGTGTTTCTAAAGCTCTTACTTACCCAGGAAGACCCACAGCTGGTGTTTCTAAAGCTCTTACTTACCCAGGAAGACCCACAGCTGGTGTTTCTACCCAGGAAGAAGCTCTTACTTACCCAGGAAGACCCACAGCTGGTGTTTCTAAAGCTCTTACTTACCCAGGAAGACCCACAGCTGGTGTTTCTAAAGCTCTTACTTACCCAGGAAGACCCACAGCTGGTGTTTCTAAAGACCCAGGAAGACCCACAGCTGGTGTTTCTAAAGCTCTTACTTACCCAGGAAGACCCACAGCTGGTGTTTCTAAAGCTCTTACTTACCCAGGAAGACCCACAGCTGGTGTTTCTAAAGCTCTTACTTACCCAGGAAGACCCACCGCTGGTGTTTCTAAAGCTCTTACTTACCCAGGAAGACCCACAGCTGGTGTTTCTAAAGCTCTTACTTACCCAGGAAGACCCACAGCTGGTGTTTCTAAAGCTCTTACTTACCCAGGAAGACCCACAGCTGGTGTTTCTAAAGCTCTTACTTACCCAGGAAGACCCACAGCTGGTGTTTCTAAAGCTCTTACTTACCCAGGAAGACCCACCGCTGGTGTTTCTAAAGCTCTTACTTACCCAGGAAGACCCACAGCTGGTGTTTCTAAAGCTCTTACTTACCCAGGAAGACCCACAGCTGGTGTTTCTAAAGCTCTTACTTACCCAGGAAGACCCACAGCTGGTGTTTCTAAAGCTCTTACTTACCCAGGAAGACCCACAGCTGGTGTTTCTAAAGCTCTTACTTACCCAGGAAGACCCACAGCTGGTGTTTCTAAAGCTCTTACTTACCCAGGAAGACCCACAGCTGGTGTTTCTAAAGCTCTTACTTACCCAGGAAGACCCACAGCTGGTGTTTCTAAAGCTCTTACTTACCCAGGAAGACCCACAGCTGGTGTTTCTAAAGCTCTCTACCCAGGAAGACCCACAGCTGGTGTTTCTAAAGCTCTTACTTACCCAGGAAGACCCACAGCTGGTGTTTCTAAAGCTCTTACTTACCCAGGAAGACCCACAGCTGGTGTTTCTAAAGCTCTTACCCAGGAAGACCCACAGCTGGTGTTTCTACCCAGGAAAAGCTCTTACTTACCCAGGAAGACCCACAGCTGGTGTTTCTAAAGCTCTTACTTACCCAGGAAGACCCACAGCTGGTGTTTCTAAAGCTCTTACTTACCCAGGAAGACCCACAGCTGGTGTTTCTAAAGCTCTTACTTACCCAGGAAGACCCACAGCTGGTGTTTCTAAAGCTCTTAGCTGGTGTTTCTAAAGCTCTTACTTACCCAGGAAGACCCACAGCTGGTGTTTCTAAAGCTCTTACTTACCCAGGAAGACCCACAGCTGGTGTTTCTAAAGCTCTTACTTACCCAGGAAGACCCACAGCTGGTGTTTCTAAAGCTTACCCAGGAAGACCCACAGCTGGTGTTTCTAAAGCTCTTACTTACCCAGGAAGACCCACAGCTGGTGTAAAGCTTTCTACCCAGGAAGAAGCTCTTACTTACCCAGGAAGACCCACAGCTGGTGTTTCTAAAGCTCTTACTTACCCAGGAAGACCCACAGCTGGTGTTTCTAAAGCTCTTACTTACCCAGGAAGACCCACAGCTGGTGTTTCTAAAGCTCTTACTTACCCAGGAAGACCCACAGCTGGTGTTTCTAAAGCTCTTACTTACCCAGGAAGACCCACAGCTGGTGTTTCTAAAGCTCTCTTACCCAGGAAGACCCACAGCTGGTGTTTCTAAAGCTCTTACTTACCCAGGAAGACCCACAGCTGGTGTTTCTAAAGCTCTTACTTACCCAGGAAGACCCACAGCTGGTGTTTCTAAAGCTCTTACTTACCCAGGAAGACCCACAGCTGGTGTTTCTAAAGCTCTTACTTACCCAGGAAGACCCACAGCTGGTGTTTCTAAAGCTCTTACTTACCCAGGAAGACCCACAGCTGGTGTTTCTAAAGCTCTTACTTACCCAGGAAGACCCACAGCTGGTGTTTCTAAAGCTCTTACTTACCCAGGAAGACCCACAGCTGGTGTTTCTAAAGCTCTTACTTACCCAGGAAGACCCACAGCTGGTGTTTCTAAAGCTCTTACTTACCCAGGAAGACCCACAGCTGGTGTTTCTAAAGCTCTTACTTACCCAGGAAGACCCACAGCTGGTGTTTCTAAAGCTCTTACTTACCCAGGAAGACCCACAGCTGGTGTTTCTAAAGCTCTTACTTACCCAGGAAGACCCACAGCTGGTGTTTCTAAAGCTCTTACTTACCCAGGAAGACCCACAGCTGGTGTTTCTAAAGCTCTTACTTACCCAGGAAGACCCACAGCTGGTGTTTCTAAAGCTCTTACTTACCCAGGAAGACCCACAGCTGGTGTTTCTAAAGCTCTTACTTACCCAGGAAGACCCACAGCTGGTGTTTCTAAAGCTCTTACTTACCCAGGAAGACCCACCGCTGGTGTTTCTAAAGCTCTTACTTACCCAGGAAGACCCACCGCTGGTGTTTCTAAAGCTCTTACTTACCCAGGAAGACCCACCGCTGGTGTTTCTAAAGCTCTTACTTACCCAGGAAGACCCACCGCTGGTGTTTCTAAAGCTCTTACTTACCCAGGAAGACCCACAGCTGGTGTTTCTAAAGCTCTTACTTACCCAGGAAGACCCACAGCTGGTGTTTCTAAAGCTCTTACTTACCCAGGAAGACCCACCGCTGGTGTTTCTAAAGCTCTTACTTACCCAGGAAGACCCACAGCTGGTGTTTCTAAAGCTCTTACTTACCCAGGAAGACCCACAGCTGGTGTTTCTAAAGCTCTTACTTACCCAGGAAGACCCACAGCTGGTGTTTCTAAAGCTCTTACTTACCCAGGAAGACCCACAGCTGGTGTTTCTAAAGCTCTTACTTACCCAGGAAGACCCACAGCTGGTGTTTCTAAAGCTCTTACTTACCCAGGAAGACCCACCGCTGGTGTTTCTAAAGCTCTTACTTACCCAGGAAGACCCACAGCTGGTGTTTATAAAGCTCTTACTTACATAGGAAGACCCACAGCTGGTGTTTCTACTATGTATCAACTCAGGGGGTTGAATACTTAAAGGTATTGTCATGACCTGGCAAGATCATAAAGATACAATTGTCCAGACAGAGGTTTGAGTTGACAAATTCACGGTTTATTAACCCAACTCCACACAGGCTACTGTTCGGCCATAGCCCACGCCAAATAAATGAAGGATATCCATACAAACAACTGTGACCAATTCAATTCAAGGGCTTTATTGGCATGGGAAACATGTGTTAACATTGCCAAAGCAAGTGAGGTAGATCATATATAAAGTGAATATATAAAGTGAAATAAACGATAAAAATTAACAGTAAACATCACACATACAGAAGTTTCAAAACAATAAAGATATTACAAAAGTCATATTATATATATACAGTGTTTTAACAATGTACAAATGGTAAAGGACACAATAGCAGATTGACTGGCATGTGGGACCCTGCGAACACTGCGTACTGGTAAGTACAACACAACCAACAGCATAATACATAACACAGCTGTTTGGGTCGCTACACTTTTTTTGTGTTATTTTTTCTTCCACTTTGGCAGAGTATTTTATGTAGATTGTTTTAAAAAAATGACAATTAAATACATTTGAATCCCACTTTGTAACAATAAAAAACATGCATTTGTCAACTAAAGCAACTCTCAAATTAACTAAAACACAATATTGGCTTCTGAATAAATTACTTATTCAAATTGTGATGCACAAAGTAAATGTGTTCTGTCGAGATCAAATTCACACACTGCTACTGTATCACACTAGTGTCTTCACTGTCAAATCAATGTCCACTAAATATGTGCATTTGTTTCATATCAGGTTTTAGTTACAATATATAAAACAATTATGAAAGAATAGGCTGGTGTGATTAACAACTACAGACAATGCTGCTAACAATTAGCTTGGTAGCAAGACAATGCGTGCACTCCATTTCTCCTGCAGAGGGGGAACAGAATAGTGTTGAGCCAGATTGCTCCCTCCTCCAGGCAAAGCATTCACATTCAGTTAGCGATGTGACATGAGAGACAGAGCAGACATGGCAACGACAGAGAAGAGAGCCCATGGCACCCCTGATAATACATCTGTCGCTACGGAAACGGTCCTGTCCTGGTGCTGGGGTTGTGCTCTGCTGGGACTGCTGTATCCTGAGGCTCTGGTTCCATAGGGGACAATAGGAACACTTATTTTTTCAATTTAACTAGGCAAGTCAGTTAAGAACAAATTCGTATTTACAATGACTGCCTACCCCGGACGACGCTGGGCCAATTGTGCGCCGCCCTATGGGACTACCAATCACAGCGGGATGTGATGCAGCCTGCCAACCACGGGAATGCCCGGAATTTAAAAATACATGTAATTTTTTACCTTTATTTAACTAGGAAAGTCAACAAATTCTTATTTTCAATGACGGCCTAAGAACAGTGGGTTAACTGCCTGTTCAGGGGCAGAACGACAGATTTGTACCTTGTCAGCTCGGAGGTTTTGAACTTGCAACCTTCCAGTTACTAGTCCAACGCTCTAACCACTAGGCTACCCTGCCGCCCCAGGGTAGCCTAGTGTTCTTGTGCTGGGCCTCCTGGTGGTTGGTGAGACATTTTATAAAGTGCATTTTACAGACATTTGATACACTCTGATAGTTTGGACAGGAATCCTCTTCCATTAGGTAGACAAATAACATACTCAAACATACCTTCTGGCACAACAGAGTCCTCTTGTATCAAGGGTTCATATGGAAAGAGAAACCAGAAGCAACCTTATACAAGGGTTGATACCGTGTGCTCTACCATGGTTTGTGATTTATCACTCACTGACAATACAATAACAAATTCTGAATTCCTATCTGGGAAGGAGGACAGCAATAGAGACACTAAAACAATTCAAAAACTAAGTTCAGTCCTCTTGTCTGAGCAGTTAGTTCTCCATTCCACTTATTCTATTGGGGGCGGTAGCCTAGTGGTTAGAGTGTTGGACTAATAACTTTAAGGTTGCAAGATCGAATCCCCAAGCTAACAAGGTACAAATCTGTCATTCTGCCCCTGAACAAGGCAGTTAAACCGCCATCATTGAAAATTAGAATTTGTTCTTAACTGACTTGCCTAGTTAAATAAAGGTCAAATAAATAAAAAATATCATGGCATTTAGCTAGGACAGGAAGTACTTAACTAATCTTCCCAGACAGTCTTTCTGCGGAGACTGTGAAAAGCAGGGTCATGTTCACTAGGCATGAAATGGAAAGAAGCAGTCTGAAATGGGGAAGAACTATCTGAATAACATCTTGAAGCGTTTTGCAACAGTGTGCCCTAATGGACATGACCCTGGGTGCTCACCTTGTCTGAGTCTTCTGGCTTGAAACAGCTTGAGAAGCAGCAGTCCAATGGCAAGAGAGCCTACTACCACACATACAGCAGCCACACTCATGTAACTGTTCTTTGGAATTTCCTGTTTATCCGCAACATTTCCAGGAACCTGGTGCTGGTCTCGTACTGTAACACACAAAATCAGAATCAATATAATTGAAAATCACGTCGCATTCAGGTGTGCAATCAACTAGGTCATGTTTGTAGGGTAAGTCAATTTATATTGGATACTAATAGAGGTTAATGTGAGAAAAGCAAGAATTCTTGATGGATCCTCTGCACAGTGGAAATCATGATGCAAAAATGAGAATACTAAATGGTCAGTGTTAGGGTGTGAGGAAGGCACTTTGAATTCAAATTCTGTGTAAAGCCCTTCGTTTTTCCTGACTGGGAAATACTCAGGGCCCTACCTATAAACGTTGGACTCCAAAAGCTTTGAGCTGACCTGTGAGCTGACCTGTGAGGTTAACTGTGAGCTGACCTGTGAGCTGACCTGTGAGCTGACCTGTGAGGTTACCTGTGAGCTGACCTGTGAGGTTACCTGTGAGGTTACCTGTGAGCTGACCTGTGAGGTTACCTGTGACATTCAGCATGAAGTTACAATTTGTGATTCCACTGTCAGTGTTCACCACACACTCATACGGACCCTCGTCTTCAGGCTGGGTTTCTTTTACCAACAGGGACACAACTTTGTCTTTCTCATTGGCAGGTGGAATGGGAAGCTGATATTTTGGGTTCAGCTGCAACCTGGGATTGAAGGATTGTTGATTGAACATGTTGCATTTGAACACAGGTTCACCTTTGTGAAGACCATTCTGGTCCAGCCTCCACCATGTGACGGCCCTGAATTTTTCTGAACCGTCTCAGTGCAGCTCCTTCCAATAGGGCGCTTTCCCTTTAATTCCCAATTAAATAGCCAGTATCAGCTGCGCAAAAAGGGGTTGTGATGGAGACGTGCAGGAGGATGTGTTCAACCCTCAGTTCCGAAGCTTCTCTATTCCGTTTGTTTTGTTGCCGTTAAACGTGTGTTTTGTAGCCTAAGAGAGTTTACCCAGGATCGGATCCACTCTTTGCGTCCCTGGACTACACCTCTCCGTTCTTCGTGGCCTTTCTCCGCGGGAGATCTATTGGCGGATTGGATTGTCTGACTGACCGACTGACTACCACCTTTTTGTATACGGTATTTCATTTGTTTGGATGTGATGTATACTGTGATTTGTGTAGTTAGTGGTAGTTGAGGACTTAATTAAGAGTTGATCCGCTTTAAGGTTCTGTGGTAAAGTAATTGTTATATTGATTGTTATATTGATTGTATGTTTAATACTGGGTTTACGCTACACGGAACGAACGGACAAACATCGCGTGACAAAAGTCACTTGAGTTCACTGAACTCCTTTACCGGGCAGGACTCTTTAGGCCCGAGGTACAGGACATTTCTGGAGGAACCAGAACTCATTGTGATATTATTATATGTGTGTAATCATTGTTGTTGCTAATACAACCCACGCAACAGAATATAATTGTTTTTGAAGTTCTTTTCAATGTTTTAAGGGTTTATGAAAAGTTTATTTCCATCCTGACTTTTACATACGTCCTTTGTATTGGTGTAGACTTGACGGACCAGATGGGACTCATTCCCACCCAAACTAAAAGGAGAAACTAATGTTTTCTCTGGTAGGCACAACCTACCTGGCACCCCTATAAATAATAACCTCAAGTCAAAACCGTTACAACCACACGACCTTCTCTATGTTTACATTACCAGGAGATATCCCATTGAAGTTCACAGAGCACTCTAGGACTGCATCCTTCCCAGAGTCCACCTGGATGACCTGCTTCAACTCTGGGCCCTGACTTAGACCTGTTTAAGCAATAGATAGAAAACCAAATTACACAGGACTGTAGTACAGAAAATGTTACAAATGACAAGTGTAGTTTGGATAAAACAAAACTCCTAGACCATTCAGTGTGAGCATTTTGGAAGTTATGTTGGTAGAAGTATTACAAATTGTGCCTGCATAATACCTTACTTTTGCATGTCTCAGTCCCAGTGATGAGAAACATGAGTGGACAAGCTGAAGACCAATGCCATGTTAAGGCCTTTCTCCTTCGTAGAAAAACAAACAGGGGGTTCTGAGAAACAGTGGTCTCTTCACAGGAAAAGGTTCACACCTGACAACAATCAGTGGTTGAGACAAATTAATCTGAGAGCCAACGTGGATAGCCTGAATAATATGCATTGACTAATACAAGCATTGACTCAACATGCCATTTGTGCTTACTAAGCGAGCAAGGTCAATGTACAAAAAAATAAAGTCTCACACTATATACACTCCCAACAATTTAAAGAGTAAACCTAACCCACCAACATTTTGGCAAAATTATAATTTGTCATAATACTTGTCGACTAACAGTGAAAATCTTACTTACGGGCACTAATCAACAATGCCGAAAACGACAGAGATCAAGATAAGATTGGGAATAGAGTTTAAGAAATAAATCACTGCATTGCCGAAACAATTGTTCTTAGGTTTACCCATTCAATTGTTGGGAGCATATAGTGTGATTTTACTGTTTTTCTAGACTGTTCAGTTACGACCAAAAATGACAACAGCAATAAACAAATACTTACAATTTGATTCCAGTCTCCCTATAGTCCAGTCCAAGTGGCAAATCTCACAAGCTAAGAAAATCCTTTCACTTTGTGGTTCAGCCTCGTTTGACTGTTCCCAGCAGTGGGAAGGAGGGGGGTAAGTCATTCCCACGCCCAATGTGTTCCAGACGGTATCAGCTCCACCGTGTGGACATTATTAAAAGTGCTTTGGAAGTGTCTTAACATGTAAAAATGGGATTTATCTGTAAAAAACAGGCTGACCAAATCGTTACTCATATCTTTCACTTATGGCTTCAAATAGTTGGCTTACAGTAAATTATCAGTGTGGTATAACATGCATAACTAAAAACATTTGAGAGCCACATAAAATACATCTTTCCTCCAATAAAAATAAAAAACCAGGAGCAAAATGAACAAATTCATATCAATCTTTATTGTATTTAGAAATTCACGCATCAAATCTTTTTTGAATACTTTTCTTTACCATTTACAACAGGGTGAGAATGAGACAAGCAAAAACATGCCTTTTCCATCAGGCGCAATATAGGCACACTACAGAATGGACTGACATGGGGGAGGGGAAAAAGAGATACATAAAGTGCTTCTGTCAACGGTTCTCTTTAATTAGAAAAAAAGTAAAAACATGAGGGGGTTGGCAGGTAGGGGGGCAAATTCCATGGCTCAGAGGGGACGTGGTGGATTGTATTAGACAGTGGGGAAGAACAGTGGGACTGAGGTGGGGAAGGGGGAAATGGGGGAAATTCTTTCAAAAATAAAAGCGTTCCAACAAAACCAGACCTCAACCCAGGATGAGGCTGGACATGCCCCCTGGGGGGTTTCTTCGGCCGGAGGGGGCGGCTGCGTTGGCGGCAGCTCCCGAGGGGGCAGAGGGCTGTGGTGCCTCCTCCTTCTCTTCAGGTTCCTCGGGGCAGTCTCCTTTACCACACAACACAGAGGAGACGACACTATCAGGGTCATCACTACCTGGCCCACTGATCAGAGATCTGATATGACTCAGGTTGCGTTCACACTGGCAACCGAACTGATCTTTGGCCCAATTATTGGCAAGAGAGTGGATCTGATTGCCCAAAAGGACAATTCTGGTAATAAAAAAATAAAAAAGAAGAAGAAAATCAGTATTGGGCTGCCTGTGTAAACACAGCCTATGATCTAGCCATGCTAGAATGGAGAGAGGCACAGCACTTAAACACTTATATCTTCAACAAAAATATAAAATGCTGCATGAAACAATTGTAAAGAATATACTGAGTTAAATTTCATATGACCCAAAATCAGTCAATTGAAATCTATTATTTAGGCCCTAATCTATGGATCTCACAACTGGGAATACAGATATGCATCTGTTGGTCACAGATACCTTCAAAAGAAATGGGCCTTGGGATCATACCATCTAAGCATTACAATTGTGTTCGTTGTCCTTAGCTTATCTGCCTATAACATAACCTCGCCGCCACAAATGGGGCACACTGTTCACAACATTGACAGTTAGCAAACCACTTGCCCACCATACACATGCTCAGCGGTTGGACATACTGCCACATTCCCTAAAACATTGGAGGTGGCTTATGGTAGAGAAATTACAATTAAATTATCTGGCTACAGCTCTAGTGGAGATTCCTGCAGTCAGCATGCCAATTGCAAGCTGCCTCAACTTGAGACATCTGTGGCATAGTGACAAAACTGGCCTTTTACTGTCCCCAGCACAAGGTGCACCTATGTAATGAGCAGGCTGTTTAAATCAGCTTCTTGATATGTCACACCAGTCAGGTGGATGGGTTCTCGTCAAAGGAGAAATGCTCACAATAAGGGATTGTTAACAAATTTGTTCACAATGAGAGAAGTAAGATGTTTCTTCATATGGAACACTTCTGGGATTTTATATTTCAGGTCATGAATCAAACACTTGACATGTTGCATTTATATTTATGTTCAGTGTAAATATCATCCAAACCTTGAATTGATAGGATATCTGATAACAGTAGCACTTTGGTTGAAGCAAGGACAACCTGATGGGTCCTGCTACCACTTTCCAAATGACAGCTCAACAAATAACAAGGGATAGATTCAGAAAATGTGTTGCTTTCAGTAAAATATGCATAAATGTACGAGCATAACTCAAATCAAAGCAGATGCAATAAATTGAACTCAACAGTCCTCCATGAGGCAAATGTCATCTGTAATGAAATCACACTGCTAGAGGCTGTCAATTGCCCATTAGTGATGTAGAATCTCAAAGTCAAATTTCCTGAGGGCCATTACAGTATGGAGTCGGTAGGGGCTTACAGCAGCACGTAGGCAAAGTGTGTTAAACCAGTGTTTCTAAGCCTATTTTATCAAGGAACATAAAGCTGTGTTTCTTCCTTCAGAACACTGCTTGGATTACATTTTACACCTGAGAATTGTACAGCATCAGTGTCAGTCAAACACTTGGAGGGACCAGACAAGATCCTCCCAGGGTCCGCTGCCAGTCCAGTACCATTTCAAGCCCCCGTATACAGTGCTTAGACAAGACCATAACAGCGGAACAGATGTAGTATCTATTTTTTTAATGCACCAAGATGTGTGAAGCCTTAACCCTGCATTATCCAAGAACACACTCTCACTAATGTTAGCAGCACCTGGAAGTTAATAAATAGCCTTGCTCGTCATAGGAACAGCATTCTAACATTACAGAACAGATGACTGACCACAGACATTATGAAAGGGCACAACTGGATCAAAGAGAATCTGATTGAGTTGACTACAAGGTGTCCCCTGAAACTAAATTATTTTAGTAGCAGTCAAAGGTTTGAACACACCTACTCATTCAAGGGTTCCTTTATTTTCACTATAGTAAAGTAAATAGTAATGGTAAAGACAAACTATTAAAATGGCATATGAAATCATGTAGTTAAAAAGTATATTTTTCAGGAACCTGTCTTTCAAAAATAATTGGTAAAAATCCAAATAACTTCACAGATCTTAAGTGTAAAGGGTTACAACAATTTTCCATGCTTGTTCAATTAACCATTAACAATTCAGGAACATGCACCTGTGGAACGTCTGTTAAAACACTAACAGCTTACAGACGGTAGAAAATTAAGGTCACAGTTATGAAAGCTTAGGACACTAGAGGCCTTTCTACGGATTCTGGAAAAACACCAAAAGAAAGATGGCCAGGGTCACTGCTCATCTGCGTGATAGTGCCGTAGGCATGCTGCAAGGAGGCATGTGGCCTGCAGATGTGGCCAGGGCAATAAATTGCAATGTTCGTACTGTGACGCCTAAGACAGCGCGACAGGGAGACAGGACGGACAGCTGAACGTCCTCGCAGTGGCAGACCATGTGTAACAACACCTGCACAGGATCAGTAAATCCGAACATCACACCTGCGGGACAGGTACAGGATGGCAACAACAACTGCCCGAGTTACACCAGGAACGCACAATCCCTCCATCAGTGCTCAGACTGTCCGCAATAGGCTGTACTGAGGGCTTGTAGGGCCTGTTGTAAGACAGGTCCTCACCAGACATCACCGGCAACAATGTCACCTATGGGCACAAACCCACCGTCGCTGGACCAGACAGGACTGGCAAAAAGTGCTCTTCATTGACGAGCTGCGGTTTTGTCTCACCAGGGGTGATGGGCGGATTTGCGTTTATCGTCGAAGGACTGAGCACCCCACTGAGCATTACAGGCCTGTACTCTGGAGTGGGATCGATTTGGAGGTGGAGAGTCCGTCATAGTCTGGGACGGTGTGTCATATTATCATCGGACTGAGCTTGTCGTCATTGCAGGCAATCTCAACGCTGTGCATTACAGGGAAGACATCGTCCTCCCTCATGTGGTACCTTTCCTGCAGGCTCATCCTGACATAACCCTCCAGCATGACAAGGCCACCAGCCATGCTGCTCATTCTGTGCGTTATTTCCTGCAAGACCGGAATGTTAGTGTCCTGCCATGGCCAGCGAAGAGCCCGGATCTCAATCCCATTGAGCACGTCTGGGATCTATTGGATCGGAGGGTGAGGGCTAGGGCCATTCCCCCCAGAAATGTCCAGGAACTTGCAGGTGCCTTGGTGGAAGAGTGGGGTAACATCTCACAGCAAGAACTGGCAAATCTGATGCAGTCCATGAGGAGATGCACTGCAGTACTTTATGCAGCTGGTGGCCACACCAGATACTGACAGTTACTTTTGACGCCCCCTTTATTTCAGGGACACATTATTGAATTTAGGTTAGTCACATGTCTGTGGAACTTGTTCAGTTTGTGTCTCAGTTGTTGAATCTTATGTTCATACAAATATTTACATGTTAAGTTTGCTGAAAATAAAACACGGTGACAGTGAGGACAATTCTTTTTTTGCTGAGTTTTAGAAGTAGCAAAGTAGCAACCCTTCGCCTTGATGACAGCTTTGCACACTTGACATTCTCTCAACCAGCTTCACCCGGTATGCTTTTCCCAACAGTCTTGAAGGAGTTCCCACATCTGCTCAGCACTTGTAGGCTGCTTTTCCTTCACTCCGCAGTCCAACTCATCCCAAACCATCTCAATTGGGTTGAGGTCAAGTGATTGTGGAGGCCAGGTCATCTGATGCAACACTCCATCACTCTCCTTCTTGGTCAAATAGCCCTTACACAGCCTGGAGGTGTGTTGGGTTATTGTCCTGTTGAAAAACAAATGATAGTCCCACTAAGCACAAACTAGATGGGATGGCGTATTGCTGCAGAATTCTGTGGTAGCCATGCTGATTAAGTGTGCCTTGAATTTTAAATAAATCAGACAGTGTCAGCAGCAAAGCGCCTCCACGCTTCACACTGTGAACCACACATGCGGAGATACTCTGTTCACCTACTCTGCATCTCACAAAGGCACAGTGGTTGGAACCAAAAATCTCAAATCTAGACTCATCAGACCAAAGGACAGACTTCCACTGGTCCAATGTCCATTGCTCCTGATTCTTGGCCCAAGCAAGTCTCTTATTGGTGTCATTTAGTAGTGGTTTCTATGCAGCGATTCGACCATGAAGGCCTTATTCACGCAGTCTCCTCTGAACAGTTTATGTTGAGATGTGTCTGTTACTCGAACTCTGAAGCATATATTCCGACTGCAATTTCTGAGGCTGGTAACTCTTATGAACTTATCCTCTGCAGCAGAGGTAACTCTGGGCCTTCCTTTCCTGTGGCGGTTCTCATGAGACAGTTTCATCATAGCACTTCATTGTTTTTGCGACTGCACTTGAATAAACTTTAAAAGCTCTTAATTTTCCAGATTAACACATGAAGGTCAGTCAAAGTAATGGACTGTAATTTCTCTTTATTTATTTGAGCTGTTCTTGTCATAATATGGACTTGGTATTTTACCAAATAGGGCCATCTTCTGTATACCACCCCTACCTTGTCACAACACAACTGATTGGCTCCAACACATAAAGGAAAGAAATTCCACAAAATAACTTTTAGAAAGATACACCTGTTAATTGAAATGCATTCCAGGTGACTACCTCATGAAGCTGGTTGAGAGAATGCCAAGAGTGTGCAAAGCTGTCAAGGCAAAGAGTGGCTACTTTGAAGAATCTCAAATATTAAATATATTTTGATTTGTTTAACACATTTTTGGTTACTCATGATTCCATATGTGTTATTTCACAGTTTTGATGTGTTCCCTATTATTCTACAATGTAGAAAATAGTACAAATAAAGAAAAACCCTTGAATGAGTAGGTGTCCAAACGTTTGACTGGTACTGTACATAAATACCATATATTAAAATACTGCCTTTCGAAATGGAACCAGAGATACTTACCATTGCTTGCCTGCTGGCACTCCTCAACCTGTCAGATGGAGAATAACAGTCAGCATTTTACTTTATTTTGGCTGAGTCATTTTACTACATCATCAGCATTTAAGTCAGTTCAAAAACACAGGACTGAGAATCACTGAAAACCATCCATGACAGCAGACTTGTAGAAACCAAGTCAAGTGTCTTATCAGTGGAAAACACACACATTACACCTATGAATAAAACTATGGCCGACATGACAGTGACCCCTCACCCTTACCCCTAAAGGAACGTTGATGGAGGTGATGACCTCGTCTGTCTCATTGTTTTTGGGGAAGAGGAGCGGCTGCTGGCACCGTCTAAGGGGGGCGGATGGTTCTCCGCACAGAGTACCCTTGGCCGTCCCGCCTACGGAGAGAAACACCTAGTTAATAAGTGATAACTCAGACTTCACAAATGAGTCAGAGCAGATGACCTCACTACTAGAGTTCTGTAAAGCAGACCTCCTCCGGGAGAACTACCTCCTGTAGGTTTTCCAGCACACCTGATTCTACTAATTAGCTGCTGACCAGGACCTTGATGAACTGACTCGGGTGAGTAACACAACAGGGTTGGAGTAATAGCCTGCATACACAGTAGCTCTCTGAGAGAAGGGTTTAGGTCAGTAATAGTGACTAGTGTTAGGCCTAATGATAGTTAATGGAGTGTCAATGCTAGAAGTGCTAATAAAAATATGACAGTTTCTATACGGTTTGTTTCCACTTTATATTTCATTAATCAAAAGGAACTATTTGCTAGGAACTATTTGCCAAGATGACATGAGAAAATGCGGAAAACCACTAATGCAAACACTAATGCAAACAAATCCGATGGCCTACCTATCAGTCTCAGACAGATACCAACAGACCAAGCAGCAAAGCAGCCAGTGGATGTAGGCTAATCCAGACTAATGCTGAGCCAAAACTCATAGGCTAACCCACATACCCCACTCAGCGAAAGGGCATTTTGGCCAACATTTAAACTAGGCTACAGTCCCATACAAACTCCCACTGAGCAACAACTGTAGAGCAGAAACAATGGGAAGTCAACAGATTAGTCTACCTGACATCTATGACTAGAAGGAACAAAGCCAGACAAAGGGATGATTCTTGGTCAATATATCACTGCTTGTTAATGAAGTGAGAGGAGAAAGCATTGTGAAGTAATGGCACAGTGACTCAACAAGGTTTCCTTTATTATGGCTCTGCATCTGTTTATCAGGCCCTGCTGAATGACTGCTTTACAGCTTTCACATTAGCCTTGGTAATGGGACATAAACCGTGGACATGGCCAATAAGTGATGCTTAATTGACTATAGTGCCATTACATTTAAATTAAACATTCAGATAGTACTGCAAGATCAAGATGTAGGTCTATATCAATGTTAAGCTGAAAACAACTGGATTTTTGGCCATTATGTAGGAGGTATTTCTCAACCAAATTTCCAGATTGTGATGTCATTAGGTAAACAGCAGCCTAAGTAAACATCCTGAAGCCTATTAACACAGAAAACAGTACGAGCCATTCGTGAATATCCAGACCTAAACACAGGCAAATAATCCAGGTGTATTCATGGGAATATATCAATGCAATTCTAATTAAATACAGGCAGCCTAGACCAAGTACTCAACTTCCAGACTTGATGGCACCGAAGCCAAACTAATTAAATAATCCAGGTGTATCCGGTGAATTGTGCATACCATTACACCGTTTGCTTGTCTGAACTGAATTTGAACTAGAGGTCGACTAATTAGGGCCGATTAATTAGGGACGATTTCAAGTTTTCATAACAATCGGTCGACCGATTACATTGCATTGCACTCCACGAGGACACTGTCTGATCACCTGTTACGTGAGTGCAGACAGGAGCCAAGGTAAGTTGCTAGTTAACATTAAACTTATCTTATAAAAGCAATCAAATCTTCACATAATCACTAGTTAACTACACATGGTTGATGATATTACTAGGTTAACTAGCT
Organism: Oncorhynchus gorbuscha; assembly: GCF_021184085.1. Lineage (NCBI taxonomy): Eukaryota > Metazoa > Chordata > Actinopteri > Salmoniformes > Salmonidae > Oncorhynchus > Oncorhynchus gorbuscha. The sequence continues at coordinate 86,074 of NW_025746105.1, forward strand.
TGTCCTGCGTTGCACGTAATCAATGCAGTGCCTGTTAATTTATCATTGAATCACAGCCTACTTCGTCAAATAGTGGATGATTTAACAAAATTGCATTTGCGAAAAAAGGACAAATGTACCTAACCATAAACATCAATGCCTTTCTTAAAGTCAATACACAGAATTATATATTTTTAAACATGCATATTTAGTTCAAAGAAATTCATGTTAGCAGGCAATATTTACTAGGGAAATTGTGTCACTTCTCTTGCATTCATAGCACGCGTGGTCAGGGTACAGTATATGCAACAGTTTGGGTCGCCTGGCTCGTTGCGAACTAATTTGCCAGAGTTTTACATAATTATGACATAACATTGAAGGTTGTGCAATGTAACAGCAATATTTAGACTTAGGGTTGCCACCCGTTCGATAAAACACGGAACGGTTCTGTATTTCACTTAAAGAATAAACGTTTGTTTCAAAATGATCGTTTCCGGATTTGACCATATTAATGACCTAAGGCTCATATTTCTGTGTGTTATTATATTATAATTACGTCTACTATTTGATAGAGCAGTCTGACTGAGCGGTGGTAGGCAGCAGCAGGCTCGTAAGCATTCATTCAAACTTTACTGCGTTTGCCAGCAGCTCTTAGTAATGCTTGAGGCACAGCACTGTTTATGACTTCAAGCCTATCAACTCCTGAGATTAGGCTGGCAATACTGAAGTGCCAATTAGAACATCCAATTGTCAAAGGTATATGAAATACAAATGGCATAGAGAGAAATAGTCGACGCGAAATAATTCCCATAATAACTTCAACCTAAAACTTCTTCACTGGGAATATTGAAGAACTGGGAATATTGAACCACCAGCTTTCATATGTTCTGAGCCAGGAACTTAAACGTGAGCTTTTTTACATGACACATATTGCACTTTACCTTTCTTCTCCAACACTTTTTTTGCATTATTTAAACAAAATTGAACCGGTTTCATTATTTATTTGAGAGTAAATACATTTAATGTACTATATTATGTTAAAATAAAAGGGTTCATTGTTCATTCAGTATATATATATATATAAAAATCATCCGAATAATGTTATCGTCTTTTTTTGGTCCTCCAATAATCAGTATTGGCGTTGAAAAATCATAATCGGTTGACCTCTAATTTTAACCTAGCTTTAGACAATGTGGACAGAGTGTTAACACTGCATGCAGCTGTCGGCTCTGGCAGTGAGAGGTTACAGTTAACACACACATGCACACCACATTCTCCACACTTCATGCGTGGGCACGGATACGCCACTACACCAGTAAATGGATTACTACATAAAGGGGTGACTACAAAAAGAAAACCAGCCACGCCACGGACACCGACGTCTCGCTTTCAAACTAAAGACCTTCTTTGCCCGCATTGAGGATAATACGGTGCGCCACTGTCGCGGCCTGCTAACAAGGACTGCGGACCCTCCCCCTCTCCGTGGCTGACGTGAGTAACGTGTTACCCTTCGCAAGGCTGCTGGCCCAGATGGCATCCCTAGCCGCATCCTCAGAGCATTACCCAAGAAGACAAAGATAACTGAACTAAATGACTACTGCCACGTAGCACTCACTTCTGTCATCATGAAGTGCTTTGAGAGACTCTTCAAGGTTCATATCACCTCCGACTTACCTGCCACCCTAGACCCACTTCAGTTCGCATACCGCCCCAACAGGTCCACAGACGATGCAATCTCCATCACACTGCCCTATCCCATCTGGACTAGAGGTCAACCGATTAATCGGAATGGCCAATTTCAAGCATTCATAACAATCGGAAATCTGTATTTTTGGGCGCCTCTGGATAAGAGGAATACTTACTGCCAAGATTAAGTTTACTACCAGCCTCATTTACTGCTGATATGGCAGACTTGCTTAAACAAATGTGGTTTTCTACTGACAATTGAGATGTACAAACATGGCATTGAGATGTACAAACTATGGCATTGAGATGTACAAACTATGGCATTGAGATGTACAAACTATGGCATTGAGATGTACAAACTATGGCATTGAGATGTACAAACTATGGCATTGAGATGTACAAACTATGGCATTGAGATGTACAAACTATGGCATTGAGATGTACAAACTGGCATTGAGGCAAACTTGAGATGTACAAACTATGGCATTGAGATGTACAAACTATGGCATAAAGGGACAACAAGCGGATAAAAAGTGATCCGTAATTTCGATTAAGACATTAATGAGCAAGCGACAACAGACGTAGTCAATATAACTATTTGTTCAGCACTTTTGAAATGTACAGCGACAGAATTCCGAACATGGGCCGTTCTTAGTGTACTCCCTGTGAGGCACCTTGAACGCCGTTTGAGTCTTTGCGTGTCAAAAAAGACAAGTCATATAACACTATTTGACGCGTTAAATAAGCTTTTAATGTGACCCGTCAAATAACACAAGTCTATTTTAGAATGTTGTGTGTGCTGAATTTGCACGTCCAAGCCAAGCACCACAACTATGATGTTTTTACAATACTGTGTTGGTGAAAATAGACCAAATTATTAGGGTGAGGCACATGGGCTACTAACAGCTTACGACACAACATACACTTAGTATTACTTTCTTAGCTACAGTATACACTTCTCCCTGACATATTACATCATTTATGCAGCAGCATACAATACATTTTTGGACTCACCTTGTTAGGGTGGCACAGCAGTCTTTTGGACAAAATTTGTCAAAGTCGGGCATTCTCTGGATTTATGGTGGGAACTGGGGAGGGGGGGGGCACTGCCACTCCATTGAATAGCAGGCTAACATTAGTGGTTTCTTTGCAACGCTTGCAGTTTGCCACTTATTCCTTAAAAATGACTCATTGTTGAATTTAACATTGTGCAATCTTTATGTACAATGGCCGATGAGCACCAATACAATTTATCTATAATTTCTCTTCATTATTTCTCTTCGTATGACGAGGATTAAAAAGGATTTGCCAGTAGATTGTCGACAACTAATTACTGCTTGCTAAGACTTGGAAAGTAAGATGTTGACATGATCAGTCCAATCAAAGCTACTGTAGATGTAATGTGATTTGATGTAATGGGCACTTCTAACATAACTCTATGGCTAAATTTGAGCTCTAACCTTGGAATTGGGGATGACGTACTGTCCAATGAGTGACAGAAAACTGAGCCAATCAAGTGCAACGCTCTGTATTTTCCGGTGGCTAGCCCCACCACCACCACTGAAAGCACTGAGCTAAGCTGAAACAGCTGCATTTTAGAGCTGCCTTAAGAAAGACATTTTATTTTTTATTTTTTAAAGAGACCATGGTTACAGTCCAAGACACCCTTCCCCTCAGCCATCAAATTAAGTGGACACTTCTGATGACGTATCATGACCACCCTTGCCGGGTAATGAGTCACTCGTTCATCTCTCCGTACCTGTTTTTATTAATCACCCAACTTCTTGCAAATTATTTAAATAATAGTCCTGTACAAGGTATTTCCATAGCTGGTAAAGAAATTATTACAAGCCAGCTGGCTGATGATACTACTTTTTCTGACAGACGCTAACTAAATTCCCATATCGATCAATGTGATACAATCCTTTTCCAAAGCATCTGGTCTATACCTTAACATTAATAAATGTGAACTCATGGCTGTCAAAGATTGTGTGACACCTTCATATTATGGTATTGCAGTAAAAGAAGAACTTACATATTTAGGCAGAACCATTACAAAGGATCAGAAGTCTAGAGGCTTACTAAACTTTAACCCTCTTATTAAAAAACCCCAGAAGAAGCTAAATCAATGGCTACAGAGGGACTTATCTTTAAAAGGTAGAGTCCTAATAACCCAGGCTGAAGGTATCTCTAGACTAACATATGACACTATCTTTATATCTTGACAGTAAAATAAGCAAGGAGATAGACCAGATGCTTTTCAACTTTCTGTGGAGAAACCGTACCCATTACATTAGGAAAACTGTTGTAATTAACACTTGTGAAAATGGTGGACTGAATGTTCTGGACTTTACTACTTTAAATAATACTTTTAAGATCAATTGGATAAAACAATTCCTAAGAAGACCCACTTCTATCTGGAATTTTATTCCTCATGTCTTCTCTACTTTTGGTGGCCTTAACTTCATGTTGTTTTGCAATTATAATATTGACAACAAAAAAAAGTTAAACTTTCTGCTTTTCAACAGCAGGTTCTTGTCACGGTCCTTAATTTATAAACACAATTGTTCTCCAAACAGATATTATATATGGAATAATCGGGATATATTGTATAAAAATACTTCTTTGTTTTTAGAATATTGGTTCCGAAGTAATATCCTATTGGTGAGCCAACTGGCAAATGCAGAGGGTATTTTACTCAGTTATAAGAAATTCTTATCACTTTACACGGTCCCTGTAACACCTAAAGATTATGCAATTGTTTTAGATGCCATTCCCTCAGGTGTTTCTCTGTTATTCAGGAACGTGTCAAGACCTGACCCTCAGAGCCTACCTTCTATTGACCCTGTTGACTCATCAGTAGGAAAAACCTGACCCTCAGAGCCTACCTTCTATTGACCCTGTTGACTCATCAGTAGGAAAGATTTCTCTTTTGGTCCATTCAACAACAGAGCAATATAAACCTTGTTTCAGCAGGACCCATCTTGTCTGAGGAGTTAGTTCTCCATTACACTTATTCTACAGCAACATCCTGGCATTTAGCCAGAACAGAAAGTACTCTACTAATCTACCCAGTACTCTGCATTCCTCTCTGCGGAGACTGAAAAGCAGGGTCATGTTCACTAGGCATGAAATGGAAAGAAGCAGTCTGAAATGGGGAGGAACTGAATAACATCTTGAAGCATTTTGCAACAGTGTGCCCTAATGGACATGACCCTGGGTGCTCACCTTGTCTGAGTCTTCTGGCTTGAAACAGCTTGAGAAGCAGCAGTCCAATGGCAAGAGAGCCTACTACCACACATACAGCAGCCACATTCATGTAACTGTTCTTTGGAATCTCCTGTTGATTCGCAGCATTTTCAGTGCTGGTGTCGTACTGTAACACTAACGCACAAAATCAGAATCATTATAAATGAAAATCACATTGCATTCAGGTATGCAATCAACTAGGTCATGTTTGTAGGGTAAGTCAATTTATATTGGATACTAATAGAGGTTAATGTGAGAAAAGCAAGAATTCTTGATGGATCCTCTGCACAGTGGAAATCATGATGCAAAAATGAGAATACTAAATGGTCAGTGTTAGGGTGTGAGGAAGGCACTTTGAATTCAAAACTATGTGTAAAGCCCTTCGTTTTTCCTGACTGGGAAATACTCAGGGCCCTACCTATAAACGTTGGACTCCAAAAGCTTTGAGCTCACCTGTGACATTCAGCATGAAGTTACAATTTGTGTTTCCACTGTTAGTGTTCACCACACACCTATACAGACCCTCGTCTTCAGGCTGGGTTTCTTTGACCAACAGGGACACAACTTTGTCTTTCTCATTGGCAGGTGGTATGGGAAGCTGATATTTTGGGCTCAGTGGCATCCTGGGATTGGATGATTGTTGATTGGATAGGTTGTATATGAACACAGGTCCACCTCTGTGAAGACCATTCTGGTCCAGCCTCCACCAAATGACCTTCTCTATGTTTACATTACCAGGAGATATCCCATTGAAGTTCACAGAGCACTCTAGGACTGCATCCTTCCCAGAGTCCACCTGGATGACCTGCTTCAACTCTGGGCCCTGACTTAGACCTGTTTAAGCAATAGATAGAAAACCAAATTACACAGGACTGTAAGTACAGAAAAAGTTAGATCTGACAAGTGTAGTTTGGATAAAACAAAACTCCTAGACCACTCGATGTGAGCATTTTGGAAGTTATGGTGTTGGTAGAAGTATTACAAATTGTGCCTGCAAGAATGCCTTACTTTTGCATGTCTCAGTCCCAGTGATGAGAAACATGAGTGGACAAGCTGAAGACCAATGCCATGTTAAGGCCTTTCTCCTTCGTAGAAAAACAAACAGGGGGTTCTGAGAAACAGTGGTCTCTTCACAGGAAAAGGTTCACACCTGACAACAATCAGTGGTTGAGACAAATTAATCTGAGAGCCAACGTGGATAGCCTGAATAATATGCATTGACTAATACAAGCATTGACTCAACATGCCATTTGTGCTTACTAAGCGAGCAAGGTCAATGTACAAAAAAATAAAGTCTCACACTATATACACTCCCAACAATTTAAAGAGTAAACCTAACCCACCAACATTTTGGCAAAATTATAATTTGTCATAATACTTGTCGACTAACAGTGAAAATCTTACTTACGGGCACTAATCAACAATGCCGAAAACGACAGAGATCAAGATAAGATTGGGAATAGAGTTTAAGAAATAAATCACTGCATTGCCGAAACAATTGTTCTTAGGTTTACCCATTCAATTGTTGGGAGCATATAGTGTGATTTTACTGTTTTTCTAGACTGTTCAGTTACGACCAAAAATGACAACAGCAATAAACAAATACTTACAATTTGATTCCAGTCTCCCTATAGTCCAGTCCAAGTGGCAAATCTCACAAGCTAAGAAAATCCTTTCACTTTGTGGTTCAGCCTCGTTTGACTGTTCCCAGCAGGGGAAGGAGGGGGTAAGTCATTCCCACGCCCAATGTGTTCCAGACGGTATCAGCTCCACCGTGTGGACATTATTAAAAGTGCTTTGGAAGTGTCTTAACATGTAAAAATGGGATTTATCTGTAAAAAACAGGCTGACCAAATCGTTACTCATATCTTTCACTTATGGCTTCAAATAGTTGGCTTACAGTAAATTATCAGTGTGGTATAACATGCATAACTAAAAACATTTGAGAGCCACATAAAATACATCTTTCCTCCAATAAAAATAAAAAACCAGGAGCAAAATGAACAAATTCATATCAATCTTTATTGTATTTAGAAATTCACGCATCAAATCTTTTTTGAATACTTTTCTTTACCATTTACAACAGGGTGAGAATGAGACAAGCAAAAACATGCCTTTTCCATCAGGCGCAATATAGGCACACTACAGAATGGACTGACATGGGGGAGGGGAAAAAGAGATACATAAAGTGCTTCTGTCAACGGTTCTCTTTAATTAGAAAAAAAGTAAAAACATGAGGGGGTTGGCAGGTAGGGGGCAAATTCCATGGCTCAGAGGGGACGTGGTGGATTGTATTAGACAGTGGGGAAGAACAGTGGGACTGAGGTGGGGAAGGGGGAAATGGGGGCAATTATTTCAAAAATAAAAACGTTCCAACAAAACCAGACCTCAACCCAGGATGAGGCTGGACATGCCCCCTGGGGGGTTTCTTCGGCCGGAGGGGGCGGCTGCGTTGGCGGCAGCTCCCGAGGGGGCAGAGGGCTGTGGTGCCTCCTCCTTCTGCTCCTTCTCTTCAGGTTCCTCGGGGCAGTCTCCTTTACCACACAACACAGAGGAGACGACACTATCAGGGTCATCACTACCTGGCCCACTGATCAGAGATCTGATATGACTCAGGTTGCGTTCACACAGGCAACCGAACTGATCTTTGGCCCAATTATTGGCAAGAGAGCGATTCTGATTGCTCAAGAAGGACAATTGTGGTAATAAAAAAAATGAATAAAATCAGTATTGGGCTGCCTGTGTAAACACAGCCTATGATCTAGCCATGCTAGAATGGAGGCACAGCACTTATTCACTACAAAAACTTATATCTTGAACAAAAATATAAAATGCTGCATGAAATAATTGTAAAGAATATACTGAGTTAAATTTCATGACCAAAAATCAGTCAATTGAAATCTATTATTTAGGCCCTAATCTATGGATCTCACAACTGGGAATACAGATATGCATCTGTTGGTCACAGATACCTTCAAAAGAAATGGGCCTTGGGATCTTACCATCGAAGCATTACAATTACCATCAGTAAAATACAATTGTGTTCGTTGTCCTTAGCTTATCTGCCTATAACAACCTCGACGCCACAAAGGAGCACATTGTTCACAACCTTGACATTTAGCAAACCACTTGCCCACAAGACACCATACACATGCTCAGAGGTTGGACATACTGCCACATTCCCTAAAACATTGGTGGCTTATGGTAGAGAAATTACCATTAAATGATCTGGCTACAGCTCTAGTGGAAATTCCTGCAGTCACCATGCCAATTGCAAGCTGCCTCAACTTGAGACATCTGAGGCATGATGACAAAACTGGCCTTTTACTGTCCCCAGCACAAGGTGCACCTGTGTAATGAGCATGCTGTTTAAATCAGCTTCTTGATATGCTACACCTGTCAGGTGGATGGGTTCTCATCAAATGAGAAATGCTCACAATAAGGGATTGTTAACAAATTTGTTCACAATGAGAGAAGTAAGATATTTCTTCATATGGAACACTTCTGGGATTTTATATTTCAGGTCATGAATCAAACACTTGACATGTTGCATTTATATTTATGTTCAGTGTAAATATCATCCAAACCTTGAATTGACAGGATATCTGATAACAGTAGCACTTTGGTTGCAAGGACAACCTGATGGGTCCTGCTACCACTTTCCAAATGACAGCTCAACAAATAACAAGGGATAGATTCAGAAAATGTGTTGCTTTCAGTAAAATATGCATAAATGTACGAGCATAACTCAAATCAAAGCAGATGCAATAAATTGAACTCAACAGTCCTCCATGAGGCAAATGTCATCTGTAATGAAATCACACTGCTAGAGGCAGTCAATTGCCCATTAGTGATGTCCAGAATCTCAAAGTCAAATTTCCTGACAAGCCATTACAGTATGGAGTCCTTAACCCTCCATTATCCAATAACACATTAGGCAAAGTGTTTAAACCAGTGTTTCTAAGCCTATTTTATCAAGGAACATAAAGCTGTGTTTCTTCCTTCAGAACACTGACTTGACCATTACATTTTACACCTGAGAATTGTACAGCATCAGTGTCAGTCCGAAACACTTGGAGGGACCAGACAAATAAAAAGCCTTAATAAGGGTCCTCTGCCAGTCCAGTACCATTTCAAACCCGTATACAGTGCTTAGACAAGACCATAAAGTCAGGAACAGGATGACAAATATCTATTTTTTAAATGCACCAAGATGTGTAAGCCTTAACCCTGCATTATCCAAGAACACACTCTCACTAATGTTAGCAGCACCTGGAAGTTAATAAATAGCCTTGCTGTCATAGGAACAGCATTATATCATTACAGAACAGATGACTGACCACAGGCATTATGAAAGGGACAACTGGATCAAAGAGAATCTGATTGAGTTGACTACAAGGTGTTCCCTGAAACTAAATTATTTTAGTAGCAGTCAAAGGTTTGAAACACCTACTCATTCAAGGGGGTTCCTTTATTTTCACTATAGTAAATAGTAATGGTAAAGACAAACTATTAAATGGCATATGAAATCATGTAGTTAAAAAGTATATTTTTCAGGAACCTGTCTTTCAAAAATAATTGGTAAAAATCCAAATAACTTCACAGATCTTAAGTGTAAAGGGTTACAACAATTTCCCATGCTTGTTCAATTAACCATTAACAATTCAGGAACATGCACCTGTGGAACGTCTGTTAAAACACTAACAGCTTACAGACGGTAGAAAATTAAGGTCACAGTTATGAAAGCTTAGGACACTAAAGAGGCCTTTCTACGGATTCTGGAAAAACACCAAAAGAAAGATGGCCAGGGTCACTGCTCATCTGCGTGATAGTGCCGTAGGCATGCTGCAAGGAGGCATGTGGCCTGCAGATGTGGCCAGGGCAATAAATTACAATGTTCGTACTGTGACGCCTAAGACAGCGCGACAGGGAGACAGGACGGACAGCTGAACGTCCTCGCAGTGGCAGACCACGTGTAACAACACCTGCACAGGATCAGTAAATCTGAACATCACACCTGCGGGACAGGTACAGGATGGCAACAACAACTGCCCGAGTTACACCAGGAACGCACAATCCCTCCATCAGTGCTCAGACTGTCCGCAATAGGCTGAGAGAGGCTGCTGAGGGCTTGTAAGGCCTGTTGTAAGGCAGGTCCTCACCAGACATCACCGGCAACAATGTCACCTATGGGCACAAACCCACCATCGCTGGACCAGACAGGACTGGCAAAAAGTGCTCTTCATTGACGAGCTGCGGTTTTGTCTCACCAGGGGTGATGGTCGGATTTGCGTTTATCGTCGAAGGACTGAGCACTACACTGAGCATTAGAGGCCTGTACTCTGGAGTGGGATGGATTTGGAGGTGGAGAGTCCGTCATAGTCTGGGACGGTGTGTCACATTATCATCGGACTGAGCTTGTCGTCATTGCAGGCAATCTCAACGCTGTGCATTACAGGGAAGACATCGTCCTCCCTCATGTGGTACCTTTCCTGCAGGCTCATCCTGACATAACCCTCCAGCATGACAAGGCCATCAGCCATGCTGCTCATTCTGTGCGTTATTTCCTGCAAGACCGGAATGTTAGTGTCCTGCCATGGCCAGCGAAGAGCCCGGATCTCAATCCCATTGAGCACGTCTGGGATCTATTGGATCGGAGGGTGAGGGCTAGGGCCATTCCCCCCAGAAATGTCCAGGAACTTGCAGGTGCCTTGGTGGAAGAGTGGGGTAACATCTCACAGCAAGAACTGGCAAATCTGATGCAGTCCATGAGGAGATGCACTGCAGTACTTTATGCAGCTGGTGGCCACACCAGATACTGACAGTTACTTTTGACGCCCCTTTATTTCAGGGACACATTATTGAATTTAGGTTAGTCACATGTCTGTGGAACTTGTTCAGTTTGTGTCTCAGTTGTTGAATCTTATGTTCATACAAATATTTACATGTTAAGTTTGCTGAAAATAAAACGCGGTGACAGTGAGAGGACAATTCTTTTTTTGCTGAATTTTAGAAGTAGCAAAGTAGCAACCCTTCACCTTGATGACAGCTTTGCACACTTGACATTCTCTCAACCAGCTTCACCCGGTATGCTTTTCCCAACAGTCTTGAAGGAGTTCCCACATCTGCTCAGCACTTGTAGGCTGCTTTTCCTTCACTCCGCAGTCCAACTCATCCCAAACCATCTCAATTTGGTTGAGGTCAAGTGATTGTGGAGGCCAGGTCATCTGATGCAACACTCCATCACTCTCCTTCTTGGTCAAATAGCCCTTACACAGCCTGGAGGTGTGTTGGGTTATTGTCCTGTTGAAAAACAAATGATAGTCCCACTAAGCACAAACTAGATGGGATGGCGTATTGCTGCAGAATTCTGTGGTAGCCATGCTGATTAAGTGTGCCTTGAATTTTAAATAAATCAGACAGTGTCAGCAGCAAAGCGCCTCCACGCTTCACACTGTGAACCACACATGCGGAGATACTCTGTTCACCTACTCTGCATCTCACAAAGGCACAGTGGTTGGAACCAAAAATCTCAAATCTAGACTCATCAGACCAAAGGACAGACTTCCACTGGTCCAATGTCCATTGCTCCTGATTCTTGGCCCAAGCAAGTCTCTTATTGGTGTCATTTAGTAGTGGTTTCTATGCAGTGATTCGACCATGAAGGCCTTATTCACGCAGTCTCCTCTGAACAGTTTATGTTGAGATGTGTCTGTTACTCGAACTCTGAAGCATTTATTCCGGCTGCAATTTCTGAGGCTGGTAACTCTTATGAACTTATCCTCTGCAGCAGAGGTAACTCTGGGTCTTCCTTTCCTGTGGCGGTTCTCATGAGACAGTTTCATCATAGCACTTCATTGTTTTTGCGACTGCACTTGAATAAACTTTAAAAGCTCTTAATTTTCCAGATTAACACATGAAGGTCAGTCAAAGTAATGGACTGTAATTTCTCTTTATTTATTTGAGCTGTTCTTGTCATAATATGGACTTGGTATTTTACCAAATAGGGCCATCTTCTGTGTACCACCCCTACCTTGTCACAACACAACTGATTGGCTCCAACACATAAAGGAAAGAAATTCCACAAAATAACTTTTAGAAAGATACACCTGTTAATTGAAATGTATTCCAGGTGACTACCTCATGAAGCTGGTTGAGAGAATGCCAAGAGTGTGCAAAGCTGTCAAGGCAAAGAGTGGCTACTTTGAAGAATCTCAAATATTAAATATATTTTGATTTGTTTAACACATTTTTGGTTACTACATGATTCCATATGTGTTATTTCACAGTTTTGATGTGTTCCCTATTATTCTACAATGTAGAAAATAGTACAAATAAAGAAAAACCCTTGAATGAGTAGGTGTCCAAACGTTTGACTGGTACTGTACATAAATACCATATATTAAAATACTGCCATTCGAAATGGAACCAGAGATACTTACCATTGCTTGCCTGCTGGCACTCCTCAACCTGTCAGATGGAGAATAACAGTCAGCATTTTACTTTATTTTGGCTGAGTCATTTTACTACATCATCAGCATTTAAGTCAGTTCAAAAATACAGGACTGAGAATCACTGAAAACCATCCATGACAGCAGACTTGTAGAAACCAAGTCAAGTGTCTTACCAGTGGAAAACACACACATTACACCTATGAATAAAACTATGGCCGACATGACAGTGACCCCTCACCCTTACCCCTAAAGGAACGTTGATGGAGGTGATGACCTCGTCTGTCTCATTGTTTTTGGGGAAGAGGAGCGGCTGCTGGCACCGTCTAAGGGGGGCGGATGGTTCTCCGCACAGAGTACCCTTGGCCGTCCCGCCTACGGAGAGAAACACCCAGTTAATAAGTGATGACTCAGACTTCACAAATGAGTCAGAGCAGATGACCTCACTACTAGAGTTCTGTAAAGCAGACCTCCTCCGGGAGAACTACCTCCTGTAGGTTTTCCAGCACACCTGATTCTACTAATTAGCTGCTGACCAGGACCTTGATGAACTGACTCGGGTGAGTAACACAACAGGGTTGGAGTAATAGCCTGCATACACGGTAGCTCTCTTAGAGAAGGGTTTAGGTCAGTGATAGTGACTAGTGTTAGGCCTAATGATAGTTAATGGAGTGTCAATGCTAGAAGTGCTAATAAAAACATGACAGTTTCTTTACGGTTTGTTTCCACTTTATATTTCATTGATCAAAACAAACGTATTCACTGGCCGGATTTTACAATTTGGTTGAATGGGTCTAAATGGATTAAAGACTGGTGTGGAAGGCTGGTAACAGTTTGCTTTACCCTCTTGATTTGTGGTGCATTCCTGTTTTAGTGGAACTGAGTGACTAACATGTAGTATGGCAATGTTTTTACTGAGCATAATACTGCTAGGAACTATTTGCCAAGATGACATGAGAAAATGCAGAAAACCACTAATGCAAACAAATCCGATGTCCTACCTATCAGTCTCAGACAGATACCAACAGACCAAGCAGCAAAGCAGCCAGTGGATGTAGGCTAATCCAGACGAATGCTGAGCCAAAACTCATAGGCTAACCCACATACCCCACTCAGCAAAAGGGCATTTTGGCCAACATTTAAACTAGGCTACAGTCTCATACAAACTCCCACTGAGCAACAACTGTAGAGCAGAAACAATGGGAAGTCAACAGATTAGTCTACCTGACATCTATGACTAGAAGGAACAAAGCCAGACAGAGGGATGATTCTTGGTCAATATATCACTGCTTGTTAATGAAGTGAGAGGAGAAAGCATTGTGAAGTAATGGCACAGTGACTCAACAAGGTTTCCTTTATTATGGCTCTGCATCTGTTTATCAGGCCCTGCTGAATGACTGCTTTACTGCTTTTATATTCGCCTTGGTAATGGGACATAAACCGTGGACATGGCCAATAAGTGATGCTTAATTGACTATAGTGCCATTACATTTAAATTAAATATTGAGATTGATATAGACCTCCATCAAGCTGTACAATGTTAAGCTGAAACTGGATTGTTGGCCATTATGTAGGAGGTACTTCATGACCAAATCTTCACCTGGATTATTTTTTATGGAGTGTAATTCCAATATGTGCGTCACAGTTCCCATTTCTGAGGCTAAAAGATAAACAGGCAGAGATAAGTCACACTGGTCCAGTGGCTTGTTATGAAGCTCAGTACTTTTATTTAACTAGGCAAGTCAGTTAAGAACAAATTCTTATTTACAATGATGGCCTACGGTACTGCTCTGACTGCAGAATGGCTTGTGTGGGCCCTTGAATAAAACCCACTAAGGATCATCTCAAGGCCATGGTGAGTTTAACCGGGCATCACCAGAAAAGGCTATGGCAAAAGCAATGTAAGCAGAGGCCAACGGCTGAATTTAAATACCACAATGCTACATCGCGGCATATATTCTACTACACCAAGTGGGTGGAACTTCAACCAAATATGTCATTATGGTTGTGTAAAGTAAGTATGATCATACATGTTGAGGACTAGTTCACCATTTTACAACTTGACAATAGATGGTTCCTCCCTCTGAAAGTAGTCTATGAGCCAGGAGAAACTAATTCATGGTTCAGTTCTTTAGACAGACACAAGCAATGGAAGTGATGGGGGCATGCGAGCACGTTTCTATAATTCTATTTTTTTTAAAGGCCAAATCACCTTTAGGTAACAAACAAAATATGGAGTTGATTTGAATTTAATTCAGGTGATTGACATTTTGCAGTGGCTGAGGTTAGCTGAAGTTTGTAGTGGCTGTTTAAAGAAAACTGAACAACAGATTAATGTTTTTGTCTTGGCCCAGACAACATTCAGGGTGAGGAACCATCTAACAAAGTTGTAAAATAGTGAACTACTCCTTTAAGTATATATTCATGCATGGTCATGCATTCTAACCTCAAGGTTAGTGACCTCCCGTGACTATCCTTGAAGTTGAAGACCAAAGAAACAACGATACATTTTTGGCTATCTTCTACATTCACGGAGCCCAGAGAAATCTCTTTGGCTACATTTCCAGATTGTGATTTCATTAGGCAAACAGCAGCCTAAGACGACATCCTATAGCCTACTAACAGAGAAAACAATGCATGCAATCCAAGAATATCCCGACCTAAACACACCAGAAAATCCATGTATATTCATGGAAATATATCGACTAATGCAATCTTAATTAAATATAGGCTAGCCTAGACCAAGTAATCAAATTCCAGACGAGACGGCACTGAAGCAAACAAAACCAAATAATCCAGGTGTATCCATTGAAATGTGCATACCATGACACCGGTCGTTTGTCTGAACTGAACTTGAACCTAGCCTGAGACAATGTGGAATAGCAGGAAGGCAGAGTGTGAACACTGCATGCAGCTGTTGGCTCCGAAGGTCAGAGGTTACAGTTAACACACACATGCACACCACATTCTCCACCCTTCATACGTGGGCACAGATACACCACTACAACAGTAAATAGATTTCTACATAGAGGAGATGCGATTGTTAAAACATGTGAGATCAGTTCCTACCACACCCTTCTTTTACATGTGTAGGTGTACACTACTAGAGCCAGGGAGGGTCAGCCAGATCCAGCCTGACAGTGAGGTAGCTCCCCCATCAAGGCCCTGCTGTACTACAAGTCAGTCTATGTAGGTCAGGTGGAAAAACAGTACACTATGCACATTATCCAACGTGATTGACTGGAGTCTGGACACTGATTGAATGAATGCCCACATAGTTTTATCCCAAAGGGTCTTTGTCAGCATGATTCCCATTTTGGGCCCATTGTTCAAGCACTCAATGTGTGTGGGTATTCTTTTGCCATGCCACATTTTTGTACCCTGCCCCAGTGGATGTTTGTTGGATGTGTGTGTACACTGGTTCTGAACCAATGTGAGTAGCTAGGAAGTACCGGGTGGGTTGCTCCTCCGATGGGCGTGGGGATCGTCGGGCTCTAGGAAAATGTTGGAGCCCATTTTGTTCTTGCGTACAGGGGGGGTTTCGTCTGTGCCGAACGATATGTTGGAGGCCCCGCCCGGCGGCCGCAGCACCCTGCAGGACAACAAAGGGAGGGTCAGGACTGTCATCTGACTGACTGCCACACACACTATTGAACTGACACCCCCTCTCCCAGGACATGCTAAATACACAAAGACCACGTCACACACCAGTGATCAGCGGCAGCACTGCTGAAATCATTACACGACAAATACAAACATATTGCTCTGAAGCCACACAGACACCTCATTGCTCCAGTCCCCTCTTTCTCTCCATTCACAGTAAGGTCCACTCCCCTAAGCCTCAGCTGTCAGACCGAGGGATACTCACAATCTCTCCTGACTACAGCTGACTCCACGCGCCTGCAATCTGCCAGGCTAGACAGTCGCTGATTTGAGCTCGGCAGAAATTCCGCAGCAGTTACACATGGGATGGCTATCATTCCATAGCCGTTCCAACATTTGATTGGAGAAATCTAAGCTAGATCATGGCTGGACATGGCCTGCCCTTAAGCACATGGAACAATGTCAAGGTAAAAGAAAACATCAGATAGACTTAATATGTGATCTGAATAGCAAAAGGGCAAGAGAGGATAACCACAGCCCACAAAGCCCACTTCCAAACCGACATTCTTTCCTCCTAGCAAACAGAAGGGTCACAAGAATGAGAAGGAAAGCCTTTTCCCCCCTTGACTAAGGACAGTCGGGTGGAGGAATTGATGCGTTTGCAGAGCCATTCCCCGACCCCTCCTCCCCTCTATTCAGCTCCAGACTGCTGAATGCACCAGCTGACACCAGGCAGCTGTCCAAAGGCAGACGGGATACAAAATTCAACTTTCCTCCCACCATGGGGTAAAAAAAAACAAGACAGTGGCGAGATGAAAGAACTGGATTTGGTTATTGCTGGTGCTGTATGTATGCCACGATTAGTTCATGTAATGTCCAAAGCAGACTTGCTAACCCTGTGTGATAGCTAAGATGAGCTCATGCTTTCCACTAGGCTGAAAAGAGAAAAGGCTATTTGAGACCCCACCCAACAATGAAACGGCAAATATTTCCTGTGAGAGGCACTGTGGTTAGAAAAGTGGGACAACTCGACAAGTTGTTCAACAGTAACGTTAGATTGATTATAAAGATAGCGAGCCTGATGCTGTCCCATATATTGAAAGCCTTTGATGACCTTATCTGCTATTACCAAAGGCTGCCAAAGTTGGATTGCTGTCGGGAAAGCAAGCATTTCTAGACTGGTCAGCAGTAGGGCCGACCAAGATGGCTAAAGCAAAGATGAACCGAGCAAAGATTTGCAGGCTTAGCTAAGCCCCCACCCAAGTAAAACCCGCATTAGCCACCAATTAGTCGACAACGTAGCTAGCTGGAATACAAATACCGGAAAGAATGGTTATGATTTCACCGTTGGTCTACTTGTAGCAAAACTATCCAGCCCAAAACGGCGTTACAGCTCACGTTTTGGGTTAACAACGAAATAGCCTATTGTCCGGCCTGCCCGAAACGCAACACGGGTTGAAAAAACGGACTATTTTTCCTCCCCATGACATCCAGCCGCCGCAAAGTCAGGAGGTCCCATACTACAGCATGAATACACGCGGTGCATCAGTTTTTCTGGCAGTGAAACAAAGTTGATTGCGTGCAGACCCTTGGCCTCAAATAAGTGCTCAAAACGTAGACAATACATATTTTTAAAGGAGTTAATGAACTCCTAATAAATTGTTTGAGTCAGCCGTATTCTTAGAAACATCCATAAAAGGAGCTAAACTTGGCATGTAGGCAAATCTAGCTACCTAACTAACAAGTACCCAGTTTGGGGGCACCAGAGGCCTACAGACTATAGGGTTTGGAGCTTGCAAACGAAGAGCAAGTGCTTGTTTCTGCAAATAAAAGTGTTACGCGACAGCTGAGCTTGCTGCTAGCCAGAATGTGAGCTAGCAATCCATACCAGTCACTAGCTAGCGAAGTAGACAAGTTAACAAAACAAGTTGCAGTCCAGACAGACAACTACTATAGATAGCTATGTGATTAGCGAAGTTGTCCTCAAATTGTCCATTCTGTTTAAATGTGTCCTGATGCCGTGTCCTTTACACTAAACAGCTCATTTTCAAAGCTAAATCCCAACTTCCAGTAACGCCACGGGCCTCTGGTGTGGTAGATGGAACCGCTAGCAGTAGTAACCAGGTCGCTGATGCCGCTACTAGCCCAAATGCCCTCTTCACACCATCATATCAGCTAATTACAAAGACAAATTGTGCCATTAATACAATTTAGCTAAATCAGGAAAAATCCCCCGCCCAACAACTGGACGGTTAGCTTCCAATACTGGCTGGTAAGTGGATCCCATTTTCTTTTGTTTGTCCATGAAGATGTTTCGGATTTCATTTTTACCTGGAACTGCTTTTCGCACCGGGATCCATCCCTTGAAATGTTTTTGTCGTCGTCATGTCGACTGTCTAATTCACTACTTTCGTATTTCGATATGTAACACGGTAAACTACAAAAATGTGATTTTCTAAATCCTCCGCAGGATACACAGAAACTGAAATACTGACTCCACCCGACTGAGCGCCCGAGAGACCAGAAGGAAGAGCGCAGCGACAAGTTATCCCAGCCCATAAGTCCCAGCCCACCTCAGTTCCACTCGCTCTGGTTGGACGGACCCTTACCGACCCTCTTTCTGGTTGGTGGCACATACCACCAGTCGACGTCAATCGTTTTTCTTTGAAAGGCAACATTCTCCCCCCTGTGCGAAGCAATTGTCTCAAAAAGTCACCTTAAATCATATTAAGTGCTATTTTACTACCCTTTTCATTCCCATTCTGTATCTTCTATTAGTACTTGATTTAGATAAAAATGCTGTCAGTATCTTTACAGTATCAATATGTTATCCAATGATGATGAGTATGGACACAATGTTACTCAAGTTACTGTACTTGTTTGGCTTGTCTTCATACAATAGTAACACTGTCCTAACATCCTCTTTCCCCATTTTGAGTGACTCTTTACACTGACAGTGCCAACATTGCTACGTTGTATTTTATACAGTCAGTGGAGATCATCAAGCTTTACAGTTCAATCACTGTGTTGGTTTTTCGCTGATAAAATCTCCATAATTATGTTTTCATACTGAAAAGGGGGATTGGTGAGCATGAGCTGTTGTACGCACAAGGACACACTCTTAAAATGAATGATTACAAATATTTTCACCAGTTTTAATGACCCAGTCACCAACGAAACAGAGACAAAATAAATTGAGTTTGGTTAAAAAGAGAGAATAACTTTATTTTAACAAGACATTTATGAGACAATACAGATGTTTACCTGGACTAAAACATCTCTTCAGGGTTTCCTTATTACAAGCATGGCCTAGTCAAACTATGTTCAAGACGTGTTTCATTCTACACAACCACTACTATTATAAAAAAGATATAAAACCAATTTTCTGAAATCGACAACAGAAAATTAAGTTGAATAACAAACCAGTCTTACTCTCAAACAGTGAATGGGTGGAAAATAGCTTTTCTTGATCTCTGAATAAGTGAACCAACAAGTCACCAAAACAATGGACTTTTTAAGAGCTGGATCTTGTTGCGTTTATTCGCAGCACACCTTGTATGAATGTTACTCAAATCTGAGTTGTTTTAGAGGAGGTTGTTTATGTACAAAACAGGAAGGAAACAAAGGCAAGAATGAAAACACTATACATCAACAGTTATGTATAACTGTGAGCAGGAAGTCTTCCACATGGTATTGGTTCTGTGGTGGAAAATGGGACAAGCTGCAAAGCAGCCGTCTGGGGGGTGGAGGAAGATGTGGGGGAGTACTTGACATGCTAGTAGAGGCCTCCTGTCTGTTGCTGGAAAACGTCGATCGTATCTTCATCCTCCATTTCCAACTGTCACGAAAAAGGAAGGAAATTAAGTCAATTTGATATAAAAACCCAATTTCATTAGATGACATGTCATTCATGACAAAAATGTACATAAATTAGCCGTGAATGGAAAACTTTCGTTAGAAGACATTTTGCATTTAACATTCTTTTGACATGCACAAATGTTCATTGGTATTCTCAAAACAGGGAGGAACGTCTAATGTATTATTGCTGG
Source organism: Oncorhynchus gorbuscha (assembly GCF_021184085.1). Classification (NCBI taxonomy): domain Eukaryota; kingdom Metazoa; phylum Chordata; class Actinopteri; order Salmoniformes; family Salmonidae; genus Oncorhynchus; species Oncorhynchus gorbuscha. The sequence continues at coordinate 106,091 of NW_025746105.1, forward strand.
AATGGTGTTGTTCAAGCGAAGTAGAGTGAATTGATGTAACAAATCAGTTCCTCCCATGAGACTCCAGGATTACCTGTGCAGGTGTGTCTGTCTCGTTTATAGGCTGTCCATCGAACCGGAACCGGATTTGCCTAATTGTCAACCCCTACAGACACAGACACACAGACACTAAATTCCATTAAACTGTCTGACACAAAACAATCTCTCCAAGTAAAATGTCCAAAGAAAACAACGTTTCCCCAACCCTTGCCAAGCAATCCATTAATAGTGTACGGCACTGAGGAAGCAAGGTTAGTCATTCCTTTAACAACTTCTGTCGCTTCTCTACTTTGTGAATGAAAACACTGCAGAAAGGAAGGAATAAGGAGATAGGGAAGGGCGTTACTATATTGCCACTCCATATCCACGTTGGCCGACATCATTTTTATCAGATAAAGGTAGAAACAACAGGATAGGGAGGGAAGTGGCTTCTACTCAACAAAGCCTGTAGAGCCTGGCCTACTTCCATGACTTCACTGGTCTAAAGAGACACACAAGATCCATTATGGGTGGGCACGCACACACTGCATTGAGATTAGGCCTGGGCAAGCCTGGATAAGACAGGCCTAGCACTAGAGAGCAAAGGCTCAGTTGCTACATCTCTGCCTCCATCTCTACATCTCTGTACTTGCCAGTGCAAGCAGCATGAACACAATCATTCAAAAAGACATGTAAAACAGAACAGCTCCAAGAGCACAAGGGAAGAGAACAAAAAGACATTTGATATGTTGGGAGAATCCAAAGCCAAGAACCCTATTTTAAAAGTACTTATTAGGTAATGCAGTGTAAATCCCCTCAATTAGCCTGTAAGCTCATAAATAGCACAGATCAGATTGGCCATAATGATTCAGCAGTAAGGCTTAGTATTTACTAATCAGCCTACAGCCAGAGAGATAGGCAAGTTAAGCTTAAGCCTTACTAATGCACATTGCATTGAATATGACAAGTACATTTGGTGCATATTAAAATAAAGGGTATTTGACCAAATAAAAAGTCTTTCAAGAACTAAAATCAGAAGAGTGGACAATACAGAGTCATTACTAAATTACGTTTGAGTCATTTAGCAGACGCTTTTATCCAGAGCGACTTACAGGAGCAATTAGGGTTAAGAGCCTTGCTCAAAGACACCAAAAATATATTTCACCTATTCAGCTCAGGGATTCGAACCAGCGACCTTCCAGTTAGTGGCCCAACGGTCTTAACCACACATAGAGCTGGACACTGGAATAATGAGGACGATGAAAAGGAAGATGATAATATGATGAAGACAACACAGCCCATAGCGCTCGTCTCCTGTCACAGACAATGTAGACTACATCTGACAGTGAACAGATCAAAGAGATACAAGTGTATAAAATGGTGCATGTATTGTGTTTTCTCTTCAATGAGTTTCCTTGTCCTCAATGGATAATATGAGCTGTCATCTTTCATCAACCCCTGTATTCCCATAGTTAGGGTCAGGACTTTTTTCAGGTCAGGTCATTAGGGAAAAGTTTGTGGGCCCATAGTCATAAAGCATCTCAGAGTTCAAGTTTATTAGTCATATACCTGTACACATGACATACGTGGAGTACACAGTGCAAATACATGCTTAATTACAGGTACACCTCTCGACAATAGGAAAGTAATTAAGTAAATAAAAGACTACTAAAAAGAAAACTCAATAAATAAAAACGAGGATTAAAATGTTACTAAGATACAAGGAGGCACTCAAACAAATTGAAGTAGGATATTTACAAATGTGCCAGGGAATTGTGCAATACAGTGTGCGATAATAAATTCTAAATAGACATTGTGCAGGAATATTAGTCATTCCTCTTCCTCTCTGGAGGAGAATGATGACATAGGACCAGTTTTGACTTGGCCCGTTTAGATCACAATGAATAAATGACAAGGACAGAGCGGGACCTGATCCTTGATCAGGTATAACCTTGATAGGTATAACCAATATGGTAGTAGCTCAACCTTGCCCTCTGATACCGCTGCTGATGTTGTGCACTCAGTGGCATCATCATGGTTGCCATGTCAGACTCACCTGTCTCTCACAGTACGCCTTCATGAGTTTGCTGAGCGGCGTGTGTCTCTTGATCTTGAACTGCACCACCGACCCATCCTGTCCCGCCACCTTCAGGTTTATGTGGTCATTGTTTTCTGTTTTCACTCCCTCCTGATGGACACAACAAACATTGGGGGTGTATTCAGTGAGATGAAACGCAGATACTGTATAAATGTAATGTCTAGAATTACCATGATACCCACTATTACATGTGACAAATAATCAAGCCTGTTAAAAGTCAAATAGTCCACCTAATTTCAGTTTAAGTGACAACAAAAGCAAGAATAGTGTAGAGAATTATTGTACCATTTAAACCGCTGTGAAATATCTTTTCCATAACCAAAAATATAGTATTTTCAGTTGTTTGAAGCTGGTGTACAAAAGTAAAAAAGTAAAAGACTAAAAAGTAAACTGAAGAATGGGAAGCATAGAAATAGCACACATAACATATTTAACACTTCTTAGACTTGCTTTCAATGAAAATGACATATCTATAACTCACATTTCTATGTGAATTTTGTCAGGTCACCCAAAAAGTGACATATTGCAGCTTTAAACATGGCTAGCTCATATAGACAAACACTGAATACAATATAAGGTAACCTAGCTGCTTTTAGAAACGCTAGTATTTACACACTAGGGTTGATGGGAATTAGCTTGCAAAAAACAGAATAGTCCACCAAAAGCCAGAAGTTAAATAAAATGAACCTTCATCTTACTCTGCCGATTGTCTGTAGGCTTCGACCTTATGTTGGGGGGAATTTGAGAAAAAACAAACATCTAATGGAACGTATAATTAAACACTTTCCAAACGTGGATCTGTTGTCGACCCATGCAGTTCCTCAGCGAGGTCAGTTCCTCTCTGCTTACCTCATGTCAAAATAAAAGTTCTTGCTATCTTTTGTGCTGGTATGGGGCCGTGCAGGACTTTTATTTTGACACGAGGTAAGGGAGAGTAATTGGGTCTACAATAGACCCACGTTTGGAAATTCTGAATGTTCTATTAGATGTTTTTTCCTCAATGTCCCCTCTGCATAAATACCAGCCCTACAGACAATCAACAGAGTAAGTTGAAATTGAATTTTATTTAACTTCTGTATTCTTGCAGACTATTCCATTTTTTTGCAAGGTAATTCCTAGTAACGCTAGTGTGTGAATACTAGTGTGTGAATACTAGCGTTGATAAAAGCAGCTAATGTTAACCTTGCCTGGGACGATCAGATACAATTGTTGCTTGGCTGATACAGTTGATGCAAAGCAAATTATTAGTCAGGTCCCAGGCTAATGGCAACCATGATATGACCATCATTGATTTTAGGCCAGCAGAAACATTTACACAGAGTATTTGTCAGCAGTGTACTGTCTGAATATAAGCAGTTTCTGAACAGTGAAAATAGACCAAATATTTAAAGTTTTATAGAACACTTACAAGGGCATTGGATAGTTCAGCAGTGACATGCAAGTTAATCTGTCTTGACTATTATTTACTTGTTCTAAAAGTTATGACGCTGTGGCAATGTAATGAGACAAGAAGTGTTTTTGGACAATGTTTAGTCTACAGAGTGGAATTTATCATGCTTGACTACAGGATAGGTGCTTTACACATTCTGGAATTCATCCATATGAGGACACATATTAAACATGTATGTGTCAAACATCTGATCATTGGTCAACACACACACACACACACACACACACACACACACACACACACACACACACACACACACACACACACACACACACACACACACACACACACACACACACACACACACACACACACACACACACACACACACACGATGCATTTCAAAATATTGATCATACTTTTACACATGAAAACACATAAACATGGTTTTTAACACTGTCTCAGTCACACCATTTCACTCATTTGTAACATGCTGTGATAGCTGGCTCCATAAGCAGATGAGAGGGACCCTTGCTGTAGCCATGAATGAATGTAACAAGTTTGCAACTGAAGAAATTGACAAAGTGATGACTGATACAACCACTTGGATCTGAACTGAGTTTGTCAGATTACATTTGCAAATACAAAAGATTAAGAACTGAAGAGAGTGCATGCATTGCTTACTGTCATGTTCAGCTAGCAAACGCTAGTTGGCTGCGATTCAAGCAGCAAGCCACGCGCCCATGCAGGCGCGTGCACAGGTCTTCCGGTGTCTCCAATGGAGTACTTGCATTTTCAAAACTTGAGTCTACTAAGATCTCAAGTAAGGAAATATTACATGTACATTTTTCCTTAGTTCTATTTGAGTTATGTATGTAAAAAAAAATGTGATGAGATGTAAGCATATTTTCAAGCAACTCACCTTGGGTTTCTCGTCAGCCATGGTTACTCTATTTGCGCTTCTCTACGCCGCCACACAACGAAATAGACGTGTACGCGCACGTACCCGCTCCCGATTAAAATACCGGCCCTACGTGCGCGATCACAAACACATGCTCGTGCCCTGTACTTCACATTCATTGGCCAACCTTGGTCACAGGGTAAGATGTTGAGCGCTGGCAGAGGGCGGGAATGTCGTAATGCGCGTTTCTGTAACACGTGCACGCGCATTTATAACACGTTCCCTTTTGTTTTGTTTTATGAAAATATTCACCGAAAACGTCCTAATGCTTTGATGTTAACCGTGCCATTGCTGTACATTTGCGCAATAAAAATCAGGTTATTTAAGAAAGAGTACTAAAAGGTCAATGTTTGGGAATTTAAACCATTCTGGAATTTTGTCATGGAAGAGAGGACTGATCCTCAGTAGCCATCTTGTTTTTATAGACCATAACATTCAGCCAACAAATTATGCAGTTGTACCACAGATGGAACAATGAAATATTTGGTTGTACAGTACTTGTACCAAAATAGACATGATCCAGCAAGAAACTAATGTTGCCCACACAGTATTAGATGGATGTTGATAAGGTCCAGAATGGTGCAACATTGTAAAAATGCCATATTTCCCTAGTATGCCATTGAAAATAGCCTAAATGTTATGAGGAGCCTTTCATTCGACAATTAATTATGACTAAAATCTGCACATTAGGGTAAATAAATAACTGTTTGCATCTGGTGGCCATAAGTTATTCCTACTTTGAGCAAATTAGTACCAAAACATTATAATTGGTAGATATTGGTATAAATCGATTTTATTAATTGGAATAATATATTCTCATGGTGACATTACTTGTCAAATTGACAACTGAGTAATTGTGTTCCCTTTAGTGCAAGCTTGCATTTCTAGTCAGGCACGACACAGAATTCCTATGACATCAGACATACGCACGCACGCTTTGGGGTCCTTCAGCTGAATGGTTGAAGCGCCTAATTTCTGTATTATATTATTTGAAATGTCAGTATTTGTATCGCTCGTGGATTAAGTTATATTTATTGATTCACCTTATTGATTTGATTAAAGTGGGTGGTAATGGAGGAGGTAGATGTGGAGCCAACAACTACTGTAAGTACCGCTTGTGCTCTGTTGTTGTGGAATCAAAATGTGTCCAGGGCAGGCTATGCAACTTGCTAACGTTAGTTCGCTAACTAGCTGACACTTCATTCAAACGTCTCTGAGCTCAAGTGTCCACAATAATACTGGCATCACTGCACAATGTTTATTTGTCATTTGTGATGACTCGTTTCAGTGGGTTGAAAGATACTGGCAGCAAGGCAGAATAATGTCTAGACGGTTAATCACCTAGCTATGTCCACATAAATAAACTAACGAGACGTTTCTCTCTTTCAGCCTATCCCTGGGTTCGACAGCAACCAAAAACACTTGGGATTTGTGTGGGGTCCTGGAGATATCCTGGTTTATGAGACCATTTACAAAGCATCAGGTAGATAGGAGAGTTGAATGTATAACTTGGTAGTAAAGTCATGACTCAAATCATGTCAAAGTACAAAGCATCCTCCTCTCTAACCCACTCTCCATGTGTGTCTCTTCAGGTGGATCTGCAGGGGGTTGTCCCTTTGTCCACGAGGTCAGGAAAGATGAGGACATCTATTCCCGATTTTGCGTAAACTCTTCAATGAGTCCCATCACATCTTTGTTGGTCTGCAGAGGATCAGAGAGGATCTGCCCAGCAAGAACAAGAAACCCCAGTAAGGATGGGATAGACTACTTTCTCTTGTAATTCAAACTAGGGCTCTGAGTTTTCCTTTGTCATGAGGTCAGGAAAAACTCCTGGTTCTAAATATAATCAAACAGTGGTGATGTGTGTGACTTAATCTCATAGTAATCTAAATGTTTTGCATTGTAATGGGTGTGCTCGTTTATCAATTTCACTTATTTATTCAGGTTTGTCAGTATTAGCAAGAACTACAGGTCTGTGATTCGAGCATGCATGGAGGAACTCCAGCAAGTCGCAGGTATAGTATGGCAACATTTCAACAATCGTATGTTTATCAATGCAGTTCATAGACAGACTTAAGTAACATGCTATTTCCTCTCACTTTGCAGTTTCTACACAAGATGCAGCATTGGCTACACAGTATGGAAATCAGGTAAAGTACCTGTCTGTGCCTATTCAGTTCGACTAACCACTTACCCTTATGTCAAGGAAACATAACCCAAGTAATATAACATTGAATCAGCAAACGTGAGAAATGATCTTGCAACAATGATGAAGATGAACATCTTTGTAATGTTATACAACTCAGACTGTTTTAGTGTATCATAATGATTCCCTTGGCAACACTCTTCTCTCCTGTTTTTCATGATAGGTGTCAATCCTGCTGGCAGTAGAGCTGATCTGGAATCTTTGTGAAGTGTTGTTCATCGATGCAGCTCCAGGTAGAGTTTATATTTTGTGTGTCAACCTTGATGTTGCATTGGACACACAAGCATCATCTAGGTATGAACCATAGAGCTAGATAGAAGACTCATATTTGTATCTGTGCCATTACAGTGTCTGTGATAGCATGGGCAGCACCATTGAGGCTATCTCCATTTTAACGTAATCCATTTTCTTATTTTTCATTGGCCGATTGCTCCCACAGGGGTCGCGTTAACGTAGGATTCTGCATTTTTCACACAGATCTAAAATGCTTCTTATTGTAAATTCTGCTAGGCTTCAGGTTTGCTCAAATAATCATGATTTGTAAAATTACTAATTTTGTGCTTCAGTTCCACTTCTCCACTTGGATGAAATATATTTGCTCTTGTCATTGGATCATCAGTGCCCTGGCTGATGTGTAGGCTACTTTTCTCCGGTCCTTTCTTCCAGTTAAGTTTTTCTCCAGTAGCAAGTTAAAATGCAGTATTAACTTCAAGCGAAACATTGGAAATATGATGGCCATGCATCGTCTTTGCAAAAAATACCTTTTTTATTGTAGGCTAATTTAATTATGTCTGGCTGTTTGCCAAATAGCGTTGCACCTCTGTCAGCTGATAAATGATTTTGCACGAATGTATTTTGTGTAAAGAAACAATAGTTGCAAGCCCCTGATCACTCTAGTGAAGCCAAAAAGCACGGTTGACTTTCAATATGAAACGCAGGTTAAATGGTTAAAAATGCAAAAAAAAAATTATGGTCTGAGTTTTGAAAATGCTGATTTCTGAAAGCTAACGCGACCCCTGTCCAAACTCATATAAATCCCCACCCAGTTGACAACTTAAATGGTGGAAGCCCTCATTGTCCACGCTAAAAGGGGTTATATCCATGATGAGTCATCTATCTCTATGGTGTGAACAAAACTTTAATATTTTCTGCACCCTGTTTGTTGTATGTGACCCTCTAGCTGGCTCCCTGGTGCTCCACCTGCTCGACTGGGTGAGGCTGCACAAGGCTGACGTGGATGAGAAGGCCAGGGAGGTGCTGGCGAGTGAGAGCCCCGCAGAGCACCAGGCCTACTGGGACGTGGTACGTACACATACACCCCTCTCCTGTCTCTCTCTGCATTTTTTAAATGCTATTGGCCCAGTGCGTAGATACGTCAGGCTGATTTTTGGCTCTACAGCGTGACCATTTTACTCAAATGTGCCTAAAAATAGATGTGTGCGAACTGAAAAAGTAATGTATGAGCGAGCATGTGATTCATAGTAACACAAAAAATGCTGCCGTAGCCATTTTCAAAGTAAACGTTCTGTTTTTGTTTCATAGCTGGTAGCTAATCACACACAGCACTACAAATACCATATAAACTCAGCAAAAAAGAAACGTCCCTTTTTCCAGGACCCTGTCTTTCAAAGATAATTCGTAAAAATCCAAATAACTTCACAGATTTTAATTGTAAGGGGTTTATCTCTGTTTCCCATGCTTGTTCAATGAACCATAAACAATTAATGAACATGCACCTGTGGGATGTTCGTTAAAACACTAACAGCTTACAGACGGTAGGCAATTAAGGTCACAGTTATGAAAACTTAGGACACTAAAGATGCCTTTCTACTGACTCTGAAAAACACCAAAAGAAAGATGCCCAGGGTCCCTGCCCATCTGCGTGAACGTGCCTTAGGCATGCTGCAAGGAGGCATGAGGACTGCAGATGTGGTCAAGGCAATAAATTGCAATGTCCATACAGTGAGATGCCTAAGACAGCGCTACAGGGAGACAGGACGAACCGTGGATCGTCCTCGCAGTGGCAGACCACGTGTACAACACCTGCACAGGATTGGTACATCCGAACATCACACCTGCGGAACCGGTACAGGATGGCAACAACAACTGCCCGAGTTACACCAGGAATGCACAATCCCTCCATTAGTGCTCAGACTGTTCACAGTAAGCTGAAAGAGGCTGGACTGAGGGCTTGTAGGCCTGTTGTAATGCAGGTCCTCACCAGACATCACCGGCATAAATGTCACCTATGGGCACAAACCCACCGTCGTTGGCCCAGACAGGACTGGCAAAAAGTGCTCTTCACTGACGAGTCGCAGTTTTGTCTCACCAGGAGTAATGGTCAGATTCGCATTTATCGTTGAATCGCTGTGCGTTACAGGGTAGACATCAGCTCCCTCATGTGGTACCCTTCCTGCAGGCTCCTCCTGACATGACCCTCCAGCATGACAATGCCACCACGCACAGAACAAGCAGTATGGCTGATTTCCTTCAAGACAGGACGGTCAGTGTTCTGCCATGGCCAGCGAAGAGCCCGGATCTCAATCCCATTGAGCACGCCTGAGTCCTGTTGGATCAGAGGGTGAGGGCTAGGGCCATTCCCCCCCAGAAATGTCCGGGAACTTACAGGTGTCTTGGTGGAAGAGTGGGGTAACATCATCTCACAGCAAGAACGTGCAAATCTGGTGCAGTCCATGAGAAGGCGATGCACTGCAGTACTTAATGCAGCTGGTGGCCACACCAGATACTGACTGTTACTTTTGATCCTCCCTTTTTTCGGGGACACATTCCATTTCTGTTAGTCACATGTCTTTGGAACTTGTTCAGTTTGTCTGTTTTTGAATCTTGTTGTGTTTATACAAATATTTACACATTTAAGTTTGCTGAAAATAAACGCAGTTGACAGTTATTTTTGCTGAGTTTAGCTTTCCCACCTCGAGCAGGACTGAGTGAAGTGCTGAAAAAAAAACATTTTTAGAAGCGCACAGCGTAGAAGTTGGTTGATTTCACCTGAAAGTCTACTAAAGTGTGACTTTCTTCTCATATTTCTTGGCTATTTACATTGTTTTGTTCACATGCTATGTGGTTTTTCAATGTTAGTTTGAGCTTGCTCAACTGCTAGCAAAGAGACGTCGTGGAACTCAAAGGGGCAGCTGAACATTGTCTCGCCTAAATGACTCATATTGGAGGGTACATTGTAGAGGTTGACCGATTATGATTTTTCAGCACTGATTATTGGAGGACCAATAATAATACTTTTTATATATATATATATATATATTTATATATTTTTTTGTAATAATGACAATTACAACAATACTGAATGAACACTTATATTAACTTAATATAATACATCGATAATCAATTTAGCCTCAAATAAATAATCAAACATGTTCAATTTGGTTTAAATAATGCAAAACTAAGTGTTGGAGAAGAAATTAAGTGAGAAAGCTAATGTTTAAGTTCCTTGATCAGAACATGAGAACATATGAAAGCTGGTGGTTCCTTTTAACATGAGTCTTGAATATTCCAAGGTAAGAAGTTTTAGGTTGTAGTTATTATAGGAATTATAGGACTATTTCCGTCTATACCACTTGTATTTCATGTTCTTAGGAACTTTAGTATTGCCAGTGTAACAGTATAGCTTCCGTCCCTCTACTCGCTCCTCCCTGGGCTCGAACCAGGAACACAACGACAACAGCCACCCTCGAAGCCGCGTTACCCATGCAGAGCAAGGGAAACCAGCACAGGCTCAGAGCGAGTGACGTTTGAAAAGCTATTAGAGCGCACTAACTAGCTAGCCATTTCACTTCTCGGTTACACCAGCCTCATCTAGGGAGTTGATAGGCTTGAAGTAATTCATAAACAGCGCAATGCTTTACGCACAACGAAGAGCTGCTGGCAAAATGCACGAAAGTGCTGTTTGAATTTATTTTTTACGCACGCTTGCTTCTGCCTACCACCGCTCAGTCAGGTACTTGTATGCTCAGTCAGATTATATGCAATGCAGGACACGCTAGATAATATCTAGTAATATCATCAACTATGTGTAATTAACTAGTGATTATGATTGATTGTTTTTAAGTTTAATGCTAGCTAGCAACTTCCCTTGGTTTACGGCATTTGCGTAACATGCCGTCTCCGTGTGGAGTGCAACGAGAGGCAGGTGGTTATAGCGTTGGACTAGTTAACTGTAAGGTTGCAAGATTGGATCCCTGAGCTGACAAGGTGAAAATCTGTCGTTCTGCCCCTGAACAAGGCAGTTAACCCACTGTTCCTAGGCCATCATTGAAAATAAGAATGTGTTCTTAACTGACTTGCCTCGTTAAATAAAGATTAAATAAAGGTGTAAAAAAAAGAAATGGCAAAATCGGTGTCCAAAAATACCGATTTCCGATTGTTATGAAAACTTGAAATCAGCCCTAATTAATCGGCCATTCTGATTCATCGGTCTACCTCTCGTACATTGTAATTGATTGAGTATGGAACACTCCAACAAACTTTTATTCTTAAACTTTTATTAATTTCTTATCATAAAAACACTTGCTCAAATACTTTCATTGTGCTCCTTAATTTCTTTGTGTGCTCCTACATTTTTCAATTTACGAGCACATGTGCTCCTTATAAAAAATAAACTGTCAGCTTAGAGCCCTGTTTGATCAAAACTAATTTAGTGGATCCTCAAGACCTCCAGTGAATTTGCCTTTTTAAATGGTTCTCCATGATTACTTCCAATGTGGTTGAAATAAACTCGTTGATATACTATGTATTTTATCTTTGCCCAGTTGAACTCCTTTAACTTATATCTGTGTAATCTGCTATTCATGTTTATTTGTGCACTAGTCTGTATGCAGATATTCTTTGTCCCCTATTGAACCCCCTCTGTGTCTCCAGGTGATCAGCTACGTGCTGCAGGGCCGGATGGACGAGGCCAGGCAGGTTCTGGTGAAACAGGCAGCTTTGCAGCCTGCAGCCAGGGTCATGTTCAAGCTGCTGGACAACTTGCTCATGAAGATGCCCATCTTCAATGTACATAGTGCATTTCTATCTGAACGTTTCAACCTCCTGAACAGCAACCAGTTTTAACCACAGAATCAAGTAGAAGACGTATATTATATGTATCTCTATGGTTGTAACTCTAGCGCTCTCTCCTCTATGACATCTTACTGTAGCCTGGTGAGACTCAGACCCTGACAGAGTTTGATGTAAAGTGGAGACACTGGCGCGAGGAGGTGGACCACTGTCTCCAGGACCAGTCCTTTGCCAGCAACCGCCACCTGGAGGACATCTGTAAGGTCAGTGGAACTGCCCAATACCTGCCCTGGCACACTTTACCTGCATCTGTGTGGTGACAGGTACCCACAGAGTGTACAAAACATTAGGAACACTGTCATAATATTGAGTTGCACCCCCTTTTGCCCTCAGAACAGTCTAAATTAATCGGGGCATGGACTCTACAAGGTGTCAAACATTCCACAGCGATGCTGGCCCATGTTGACTCCAATGCGTCCCACAGTTGTCAAGTTGTCAAGTTGTCATGATGTTCTTTGGGTGGTGGACCATTCTTGACACACACAGGAAACTGTTGAGCGTGAAACTCAGCAGCGTTGCTGTTCTTGACACACTCACAGTGCGCCTGGCACCTACTACCATACCCTGTTCAAAGTCACTTAAATGTTTTGTCTTGCCCATTCACCCTCTGAATGGCACATATACACAATCCATGTTTCAATTGTTTCAAGGCTTAAAAATCTTTCTTTAACCTCTCCTCCCCTTCATCTACACTGATTGAAGGTTTAAAAAATATATATATATTTATCCGTTATTTTACCAGGTAAGTTGACTGAGAACACGTTCTCATTTACAGCAACGACCTGGGGAATAGTTACAGGTGAGAGGATGGGGATGAATGAGCCAATTGTAAACTGGGGACTATTAGGTGACCGTGATGGTTTTTGAGGGCCAGGTTGGGAATTTAGCCAGGACACCGGGGTTAACACCCCTACTCTTACGATAAGTGCCATGGGATCTTTAATGACCTCAGAGAGTAAGGACACCCGTTTAACGTCCTATCCGAAAGATGGCACCCTACACAGGGCAGTGTCCCCAATCGCTGCCCTGGGGCATTGGGATATTTTTTTTATACCAGAGGAAAGAGTGCCTCCTACTGGCCCTCCAACACCACTTCCAGTAGCATCTGGTCTTCCAGCCAGGAACTGACCAGGACCAACCCTGCTTCGCTTCAGAAGCAAGCCAGCAGTAGTGTGCAGGGTGGTATGCTGCTGGCAAACCAGGTGACCTCAATAAGGGATCATAGCTTTCACCTGGTCAGTCTGTCATATAAAGAGCTAAATGTTTTGTCGTCAGTGTAGCTACCTGTAGTATACGATGTATACCTTAGCCAAAAGTAACTCTCTCTGTACATGTAGAGTCCATTGGCTCTGTACCTGCATCTGTGTGAGCGTGAACTGTTTAGGAGCTAAAATAATCTCTTGTTGGTGCTGTCTGTCTCTTCCAACTACTATCCATATGTTCCACCTGTTGTATCCATCCATGGATTATCCATACCCTCCTAAATAAGTATCCATCCATGGATTATCCATACCCTCCTAAATAAGTATCCATCCATGGATTATCCATACCCTCCTAAATAAGTATCCATCCATGGTTTATCCATACCCTCCTAAATAAGTATCCATCCATGGTTTATCTATACCCTCCTAATTATCCATGTAGATCCTGGTTGGTGATGAGGATGTTCTCCTGGAGTACAAGGAGCTGCTGAGTACCTGGTATCACTTCCTGGTCACCAGACTGCTGTTCTCCCACCCCACTGTCAAGCCCACAGAGCTGCACTACTACGCACAGGTACTTACTACTACACTATACATGATACAGAGTTGCACTAGTATGCCCTGGGACTTACCACAACACTATGATTAAGTGTCCTGTCCTATGTGTGTGTGTTCCAGTCTAGCATGCACATGTTCCTGGACACGAGGAGTGTCCCAGAGCCCCTGGACAGCATCCTGCTGGCAGCCTTTGAGTTTGACATCCACCAGGTCATCAAAGACTGCAGGTGAGGAGGAGCGTCTATCGACCATAGAAATACAGAAACCAAAGGAATTATATTTCTATGGTATAGAACCCAGGGAGAGTAGCTGTGTTGTTGCTAAGGTAACAGTAACTGTTAATGTGGATAAGATGAAATAAATGTGGGGCTAGACACACAATGTGATTTCCCCTCTGTCACTCATGTAAACTACTGTTCAGTTTCTTATGTTGTGATATTTATGACATGTTGTTTGTGCTTTCCAGCATTGCTCTCAACAACTGGTGGTTTGTGGGGCATCTGACTGACCTACTGGACCACTGTAAACTGCTCCAGTCTCACAACCTACAGTAAGTTAAGGACACTACTGTCCCACGAAAGGGTTGACATTAACTGCCAATATTGTTCTCATGGTAACATTGATCAGAATCATAGAAAGTGAAGTTGGCGTGCTCAGCTCAAATGTTTGTGATAACAGGAAGTATTTGGGTGCCGGATTCAAAGGGCATACACTTAATAAAGAACCCACACGCAATGAAATATTTAGTGTTTTTTAGCAGCAGAGGTCCGAACAAACTGAGGTGTTTCGGTGGCAGCCTTCGTCACCGTTGACCATAATAACGTGTTCTCTGTGTTGTTGTAGTTTTGGCTCCAACCTGAGAGAGTTTCTACTGCTGGAGTACGCCTCAGGACTCTTCACCCATCACAGGTGAGACAGACCCACTAGTCTGGTTAGTAATAGATTGGACTATATGCATCACTCCCAGTGCCAACATGTCTGTTTTTCTAATAGATAACTGTCACACATATAGTCACGTCTGCAAAACTACACATGCTGAGGTCCACTGTGTTCAGTAGTTATCTTTTCTAGAGAGTGTTGTCGGCTACGCGTGTAGGCCTCTTCCCCTGTTTGACCTGCTCCAGTGCTGCTCCTATTGGATGATCGGTTAAGCTGTGCATGATTAACCAGCTATTTCTCTCTGGTCCTCAGCCTGTGGCAGCTGGCTGTGGACTACTTTGACCACTGTCCAGAGTTTGGCCGTGTGTACCTGGAGCTACAGATAGAGCGTGTTCCTCTGGACACGGAGCGCAAGGCCCTGAAGGTGATCAGGATCTGTGAGCAGAGGCAGATGACTGAACAAGGTAGATATGATGTATACACGTACGTACGCAGGCATACTCACGCGCTCTTATCCAAAACAGTTGTCCATCTTACTCTCATGCATGAAGCTCTCACTGAGACCCACATTCTGTCTCACTCCCTCAATTTCAACATGGACACTTACTAAAACACACGTGGAAAATACATTCAAACTCCCCCTGATTTCTGTCATGCCTGTTGTGTATATCACCCCCTAACTCTTTGGTATAATGTGTCTCTCTGTGTTGCAGTGAGGAGCATCTGTAAGATCATGGCCAAGAAGGCCCTGAGGAACAACAGACTGGGCTCTGCTCTCTCCTGGAGCATCAGAGCCAAAGATGCTGCCTTCGCCACCCTCATATCAGAGAGGTGCTGTATGTCTACATGAGGTTTTACTGATCCTGACCATGTGACCTGTTCAGGAATGCTGTTTTTATTTGCTGGACAGTCGTCGGCCTGTTTTCAATACTTAGAAAATTCCTTCTTCCTTCCTCCTTTCCTTGATGTAACCACTGATCTAACATGAGGGGGTTGATGAAAGCTACGTAGTGGAGTCACCACGTTAGATCTGGAATTACTTCAAGAAGGGCAGCAAAGATGTCCCCCCATGACATCTGCTTCCACACCACTAGCTACCAGACCACCCTGTAGTCGCTCACTCTCTCGCTCCCCACCCTCCGTGGGTTTAACCCCGTCTGTATCCTAGATATACGGTGTCTCTCTGGTCTATAGATTTATCTCTATGGTCTGTATCCTAGATATACGGTATCTCTGTGGTCTATAGATGTATCTCTATGGTCTGTATCCTAGATATACGGCGTCTCTCTGGTCTATAGATTTATCTCTATGGTCTGTATCCTAGATATACGGCGTCTCTCTGGTCTATAGATGTATCTCTATGGTCTGTATCTCAGGTTTCTCCAGGACTACTGTGCCAAAGGGACCTTCTCTGATCTGGACCTGATTGACAACCTGGGTCCAGCCATGCTGCTCAGTGACAGGCTTACTTTTCTAGGTATGGAGTGCAAACATGTACATACACAGGCATGAAGGACTGTGAACACACAAACAAGCCAACACTCCTTGGCAGGGCTCTAAGCTGTTTTACAAGGAGCACCGTGTGTTAAGTTGAAAAATATAGGTGCACACAAAGAAATTCAGGAGCACAAATCTAGATATATTTGAGGTAATAAAGTTAGAATTGTATGTTTTTCTAGGCACACTGGTG
This sequence comes from Oncorhynchus gorbuscha, assembly GCF_021184085.1. Lineage (NCBI taxonomy): Eukaryota > Metazoa > Chordata > Actinopteri > Salmoniformes > Salmonidae > Oncorhynchus > Oncorhynchus gorbuscha. Next base: position 122,184 of record NW_025746105.1, read on the forward strand.
CTCTTCAATAAAAAATCCAGGTCCCACAGCAACATATTTAGGTGCATATGCCAGTAAAATGGTCGCATTGTAGAGCCCTGCTTGGTCTTGCATGTTAACTTGACATTCAGTCAGCCACATATCACTCACATGCGCACACACACACTCACACACACACACACTGGATCAAACCCATGTTATATTTTGGCCTTTCTATTAAATGATTCTCTCACGTAGGAGAAAAGTGGTCCATATAAGGCTGCAGTCTGTGGCCTAATACTGTTGTAACAGCTGATGATAACCTACAGCTGGGGAAATGTAACGTGAGTGTAATGTCTCACTTTACAATTAGTCACTCATGAAGGCAGAACTATGATGTATATAATGTTATCTTGTTCTTAACCAATCAAGTGGAACCACGGTGTATTTACATTTAGGCCATACAAGTTCTACCAGTGCTGTAGCGAGTAGAATGAGAATTCAAATTCTAAACAATTCTACAGTGACCATATTGGGTGTCCCAACTGGCATCATGTGTGACTGATAGATGGTTCTCACATCATTTCTGGGAATTCGGTGCAATTCTCAGTTCTATACTTAAAACTGTGGCAAATACATTTTACACCATACTATGCCATTGATACTGTGTCTGTGTAAATCAAATCAAATCAAATTTTATTTGTCACATACACATGGTTAGCAGATGTTAATGCGAGTGTAGCGAAATGCTTGTGCTTCTAGTTCCGACAATGCAGTGATAACCAACAAGTAATCTAACTAACAATTCCAAAACTACTGTCTTATACACAGTGTAAGGGGATAAGGAATATGTACATAAGGATATATGAATGAGTGTAACCAATGATACCAATGAGAGAGCATCATGTGATTGTATCCATTAGTTCATTCTGTTCCCCTCCTGTCCTGGGTCATATTCATTAGGCACCATTTACGGAAGGAAACAGGATGGACTACCTGAACATGTCCAATAAGAAATGCGCGTTAACGCTTTCTGTAGAGAAACTGTTTTTCCTACGCTTTGCCTTGATGGATGTGATCCTGTTGTCTGCAGGGAAGTACCGTGAGTTCCATCGGCTGTACGGCGAGAAGCGTTTCTCGGATGCCGCCAAGCTCCTCCTCTCCCTGATGACGGCCAAGATCGCCCCACATTCCTTCTGGATGACTCTGCTGACCGACGCCCTGCCCCTGCTGGAGCAGAAAGAGGTCAACTGGCCCACAACATTAACTTCCATCCTTGACTTAACGTTGAAATTAACGTCTTTCTACTTACCTAATGTGTAGCATATTCCATAGATTGAATTTACCTTTTTTGGGGGGTTTACTAACTAAATATGAACTGCGAAACATCTTTGTAATCTTAAAGAAAATATATTATATAATAAATATGATTTAAATTAAGAGATCTCCTTACCTTATTGATTCCTATCAGATCTGTAGGTCTGAATATATGCTCGTAGTTTTGTAGATGGTGCCTCTTTAGGCTAATAGCCTTTTGTTGCAGTCAGTTGGCTAATCTCTGGGCTTGTCCTCTTGCAGGTGATCTTCTCTGCTGATCAAACTCATGAGCTGATGTTCTGTCTGGAGGAGCTGACCTCAGGAAGAGTGTTCCCACCCCAGACAGACCCATGCAGGTACTGGGTTACACACCCCCTTACCCTCTATCTAATGTCTGTTTCCCTTTCAATCTCCTAATACTGTTTAATAATATGCTCTAATCTCTACAGTTTCTTAGCCCGGGGTTAGCAACTGTTCACACTGCACTAAGAGCCTCCTTAGCCCGGGTTAAGCAACTGTTCACACTGCACTAAGAGCCTCCTTAGCCCGGGTTAAGCAACTGTTCACACTGCACTAAGAGCCTCCTTAGCCCGGGTTAAGCAACTGTTCACACTGCACTAAGAGCCTCCTTAGCCCGGGTTAAGCAACTGTTCACACTGCACTAAGAGCCTCCTTAGCCCGGGTTAAGCAACTGTTCACACTGCACTAAGAGCCTCCTTAGCCCGGGTTAAGCAACTGTTCACACTGCACTAAGAGCCTCCTTAGCCCGGGTTAAGCAACTGTTCACACTGCACTAAGAGCCTCCTTAGCCCGGGTTAAGCAACTGTTCACACTGCACTAAGAGCCTCCTTAGCCCACGGCTAATAGTCTATTCACACTTGCACATTTTAACATCAACTTTAGCCCAGGGCTAAACTGGCCCTGCTCCAGAGAGGGGTTAGCACAGACTTTTCATAGTTAGCCAATCGCACAGTTCCATTGTCACCTAATTTGAATATTGTATTCCAGAAAAGTGACTGTTGATTTCATTAACATAAAGTATTATATAATTATGAAAAGGGCTTACCAAGAACATTTTCCAAAAGGATTCATTCAAGGTAGAAAGTAATAGTTGGAGCACTCAACAAACAATCTGATATTTATTTTAGCTCACTTTTCTCTTGAGTGCTCCTTTCTACTTCGAATTAGTCCTTTTGGAAGTTTTTCTTGGTAAACTCTTGTCATGATTTGTCATTGTTGTTTAGCAGCCCTCCTTTCCTGTTTGCTGAAGCGTGAAGGCCCAGTTGCACCATTACATCATATTGAATATGGAATCACTAAAAACATTCTGATGAGGATGATCCATTAAATGTGTTTCCCTGTGCGTTTTCAGGATGAGGACATCGAGACGACAAAGATTGAGCTCCTGCGGCTAGCGCTAGCTCGTAACCTGGCCATGGCCATAGTTAAGGAGGGGACAGTGGAAGTTTGACCAACACTTAAAGAAGAGCACTTGTCTTTTTATACTGTACATAAAACAAATCAAGTCTGATCAAAATGTGCTATTTGATAATAAAGAAATGTTTTGACATGAACACTGGCCTGGATTTAAATGTGCACTGTCGACAAGCACACTGCACTGTCGACAAGCACACTGCACTGTCGACAAGCACACTGCACTGTCGACAAGCACACTGCACTGTCGACAAGCACACTGCACTGTCGACACAAGCACACTGCACTGTCGACAAGCACACTGCACTGTCGACAAGCACACTGCACTGTCGACAAGCACAACTGCACTGGCAACAATTTCCTTGACATTCGCTCAAATCAAATTCACAGTCAACGCTGTGGAAGCCGGCATAAGTATGACCTTGAAGTCAACCTGATTTACTAGCCTAAGTTATGTATAGAGAAGCAATGCACTGACAACAAAGACCAAAGAGTACAATAAGCTAAATTACACCAGATCAAAAATCCTTTAATTCCTCATGCAACAAACAAATAGCATTATGTACAATCGTAAAACATCTTTCAAGACATTTACACATCACATTGACCTCTACACATCTCCTGACTACAGACGATAAGTACACCTATGTACAGAGCTATTGTGCCTCTCACAATGCTACAAGTCAGGGACAACCAGAGAGAGGACATGGGGAGGAAAGGGGCAAACTGACTGTTTTCCCAATTCCCTAACCTCCCTGAAGTGTGGATTTAAAAGCAATGTATTAGTGCAAGCATGGGTAAGACGTTTCACCATATTCTCATATCCGTCCATTCCTTTGAATGTTAGGATGAAGGTTAGCGAATCAACCTTTCACCATCGATGAAGTATGAAATCACTGTCCTATTGTGGGCTCAATATTACTGGATGATTTTGACCTCATGGTTTCTTCACCTTCCTCCATGTTAGTTCCAACTTGTGTCAGATGACACTTTCAGCCAGTGTTAAGCTTGGTCAATTCAGTGATGCACTGAAATACAACTGAAATAAATAAAAAAATACAATTTCAATACTGACAATGGAGAAAATAATACACATCCTAAAACTCAGTACTAATGGATATCTTAACTCTGGTTGACAGACCACTTTGAAAGCTTAAACACCATAGTTAAACCAGATGGCGAGCATCAGAGGGAGCATAAGAAGAACCCGTACGTTAAACCATAGAATAAAACCAGCTACGGTATGCATTTATGATAACTTACAGAAGCACGCCAGGAGTAACCACAATATTGATTACAGTGTTGCTAGGAAACCCAGTCATCAAAATAGTAGCTGTATATTAGTCTGTAGTAAGACCTAGAAGGTCCAGAAAACCCATTAACTAATATAATTGAGAAATACAATATACATCACTTTAAAACAATGTGATAATAATAATTGCCACAATTATGTCTAATAAGCATGATCACTGGATATGTACTGAAGAAATATTGAAACACCTCATGGAATCATGTTCAAGGCCTTTGTCAACAGCCAGCTAGCACCCACATCTAATCAACATAACTTTCTGTATCTTGACTCAAGCTAAGTATGAGCTACTCTGAGCTAACATACTAACTAGCAAGTCCTCCGGATAGGATTACCAGATTTCACCAAATTATATTCCAGTTATAGGATTAATCAATAATTTCCCCCTAGTTATAAACTCAATAAATGTCATTTCTAGAATGCCCTTCTAGCCACTTAGAAACAAGTATTCAACAATGCTGGGGTATAAACATTGACATATATACTGTGTGTGTATATATATATATACTGTGTGTATATATATATATATACTGTGTGTATATATATATATATACTGTGTGTATATATATATATACTGTGTGTATATATATATATATATATATATATATATATATATATATATATATATATATGTATATATATATATATATACACACACACACACAGTATATACACTGTATGTATGCATCTCGTCATAATAATGGATGTAGTGTTAGTTATATTTCCTTTGCCAGCATGTCTTGTGGGCGGGACTACGTTTGTTAGGAAATGTCCTGCAGTGCTGTATATAAGGGACGACTGACTGGCCTGCTAAAATACCTTGTAGATGTTCTCAGTTAATAAACACACTTAATAACAAATAAAGAGTGACACTTCTTCACATCTTTGTATCAATTTCTGAAACATGGAAAAAGCACTTGTATCCCTTCAGTTGAGATGCTGTCCTGCAATAATATTCAATACAAGCTCTGGAAGCTATTGTAAAACTGGCTTGAACTTCAGTGTGTGCCATGTATGCTATATTATGCTTACAAAGTTACAATTGTCTCAATAGCAACTGGGCAAATACAAAGACGGTAAATATCAAAACAATCTAAAAGAAACAGAATGGTTGGCTGGTAGGTAGCACTATGTTGGTACTGTAACATTGCAGCAGTTCTCCCACCCTATCCTCTCCTTGGCTCATCTCTCTCTGGGGTATGTGTGGTTAACACCCCCATCATGGAGTGTTGGTTTGGCCCGTCCTGGCTCAGCTCTGTGGTGTATGGGGGTGGCTATAGGTGACCCCATCTGTCTGGCGGGGGGAACTGGTCCACCTCGCCCACCTCTGAGCACTGCCTGTTTCCGAGAGTGAACGCCAGCTTGTAGCGCAGACGCACCTTCTCCTGCAAGAGGCAAACGTTGGAAGAGGGTTAGCAAGTGGTTTCACAAAGACTACAAAGAGGATGGAAGCCCAGCAGGTCCAAAAAGACCTAGCCCCTCTCTCAATGAATATTTCCTTAATTCCTCAAATCCTCTCTCTTCGTGTCCCCAAACCGCATTGGATAAGAAAGTCAGAGAGGAGGGACCTTGAACCTCCAATACTGTTAAGGAGATAGAGCCCTAGTCCTACAGTGACTCTGGCTTGTGTATTAGAGAAGTGGGCTGCTCCCTAACCATGTGACCTTAATCAGAAAACCGCTGGGCCCTAGGAAGATCATATGACTGTTCCCTGACCATGTGACCATGAAATACTCGTGGCCCTGCTCTTACCTTCAGGGGATTGGCCAGCAGCATGACCTGTGTGATGGAGGCCGGGGAAGGGTGGGGTTAAAGGGAGGCAGCTCTGTTCCTGACGGAGGCTGCAGCTTCACCTTCATGGACTGGAGGACAAGGAGAGGAGGGGTTAAGGAGTGTGTGAAAGTTACACACTGAAGATGGCTGCAAAGCCGGCGTACTCGATCCCTGATGCAGTGAAAATAATACAAATAAATACAAAAATGAAGCTTTATGCAACATATTTTTGAGTGAGGACCCCATCACCTTTTGTTTGGATGAAATGATATGTTTGAGTGAGTAAGTATACAGGAGTGGACACATGTGTAAGTATTATACGAGTGCAGGTGTACACATTGCCCTGAGACATGGCTGTAGGCTCCTATGGCACCTAGACAGAGCAAGTGTGAACAAAGTGTGTGTGTGTGTACCATGTGTATATTGCACCTGTGTGTTACCTTGGGCACGGCGGCCTGAAGGACCACGTTCTGAACGTGCAGTGGTGCAGTGTTCAGCATGGACACCACTAACACCAGCACGTCTGGTCTGCAAGGGGGACAGTCTGAGGCAAAGTTCAACAGCACACGCACCCCATCCTTATCATAGGCCGTTACAGGGAGCCCTTTACCTGGAGGGGACAGAGGCAGTGAGAGGCTATATCAATGTTATCCAGACATTGTACTGTGGACATCAAATGGTTCAAAAAGACCAACAACGTTCAATTTCACAGGAGGATATATAGCATGTCCCATTTCCCTTTACACACTTCCCTCTCTCTACCTCCCTCCCCTATCTCCAGTACTCACTGGGTCTGATGGCCTCCAGGGGGACGTGCACGTTGCCCAGGGAGGTCTCCGGTCCTAGCCCCCTGGCTGGGCTGCCCCCCTGGAAGGAGGAGTGGTGGAAGGGGGAGAGGGAGCTGAACAGGGGGCTGCCTGGGGCAGAGCTCAGCGTCTGGGCTTTGGTGTGGGACAACGCAGGGGAGCCAGGCATGGGGCCAGGGAGGAGGGAGGTCGAGGAGAGGGGGACCTGGGGTACCATGGCCCCCAAGGAGGGTGGTACTACGGCTCCCATAGAGGCTGCCATCCCGAATCCGCCGCCAACACGCAAACTGAAAATGACAGAAAAACAACATGAGCTCTCTCTGGAAACATAACTAAATCAAACAAGCAAGTGTGCAATCAAGATCATGTTGATTTGTACCATATTCAGGATAATGTTGAGTAGCATCTAGTAATGTAATGATGTGACACACTATTAATGACAACCCTGAGACTTCGGATTACCTCAGAAGTGTTGCTTCACTTTAGCCATGCGCTGAAGCACCTGATCTAATTCAATGTGGGTAATATAATACCTTGAAGTGATCTACAATATTTCTAGTGAAGTGAAGAGAGTAAGGTTAGTTGAGCACCTCTTTGGCTCTCCAAAGTCCAGCATGGCCAGGTCTTGGAGGTCCTGGAGGCTGTGGGTGGCAGGGGCCGTGGCGGGGGCTGGCGCTGGCTGGACTGGGGGAAATACTGGGCCTGGCCCTGCTATAGTGCCAAACAAGTCCAGGCCAGGGTCAGGAGCCTGGAGATGGATAGAAGGGAGGAGACACTTACAAATCTACCCAATGTATCACAAGAGTTGTTCAAAACTCCTCACTGGTAAAGACAGGAAATGACAGTAGAAAAAAAGTCATGCTTTTTAATGCTCTGACCATTGTGGTCCTCATCAGGAAGAACTACCTGTAAGGAGGTCCACGGATTCGCTATTTCATTCAGCGTTGGTTTTGATTGGCTGTTCAGAGAAGGAACTGGATCGTTCAGGCCTGAAAAAACACACAAGGGACATGAGTAGTGACCCTTCTTTTACCAGGTAAATTGACTGAGAACATATCTTTTACAGCAACGACTTGGAGAATAGTGACAGGGGGGAGGAGCGGGATGAATGAGACAATTGGAAGCTGGGGATCATTAGGTGGCCATGATGGTATGAGGCCTAAAATTGGGAATTTAGCCAGGACACTAGGGTAAACACCTCTACTCTTACAATAAGTGCTATGGGATCTTTAGTTTAACGTCCCATCCCGAAAGACTGCACAAGATGCAGGGCAATGTTCCCTTCACTGCCCTGGGGCATTGTGATCCCCTTATACCAGAGGGAAGAGTACCCCCTATTGGCCCTCCAACACCCCTTCCAGCAGCATCTGGTCTCCCATCCAAGGATCTGCTTAGCTTCAGAGGCAAGCCAGCAGTGGGATGCTGCTGGCATAATGAAATTAAGTACCATGGGGCATTGTCTGAACATTGGTGATGAATACATTTAGAATACAAATCAAATAGGAAATATGGCCTATATTTAACAAGAATACATTTACACATAACATCCATAAAATGCAAGGTCAGTGAGCTACCTAAGGATAGCAGCTCATCGTCAAGGAGAGAGAGAGCGTTGAGGGCCTTGTCGGTGGCTGGGTGGCTGGGGCTGCTGTTCTGACTGGCATGCAACCCGGCCAACCTTTTTGGAGGAGGAGGCAAGACAGGGATTGGGAACCCCAGGTGATTGGCTGAAGTGGGATCGGAGACCAATGGGAGAGGGGCAGGCGGAGCAGAGGTGGAGTCTGGAACGTCAATGCCAGCCAGGTCAATCAAGGTCTCTGTGTTGTCACTGTTCCCTGTGGTCTCTAGAATAGAGAGGAAAAGAAGGAGAGGTGGAGAGAGGTAGAAGGAAGCAGATAGAGGTAGAAGGAAGCAGAGAGAGGTAGAAGGAAGCAGAGAGAGGAATTGAAATCGAAGGAGGTAGAAAGGAAACAGTTTGCTCTGAAAGTGATATGAAAAGATGTGAAAGTGTGTGTGTGTGTATACATTACGTGCCATCACTCACCTTCACCAGCTGCAGATCTAGCATCCTCGATGTCTCCATTCACGGTCTGTCCCTTGACAATCTTCTTGTAGGAGTTGATGACCCGTGAGAGGTCATCGCTGGCCTGCAGGATGTCACCTGGAGGGCAAAGGTCAGAGGTTAAGAGATGGAACAACAAATAACAATCTAAGAGGTTGAAACACATTCAAATAACAAATGTATTTCCTCACCTAAACTTGTGTCGTTATCTTCAGTCTCTGTGGCCATTTTGAAAGCAGCGCGTCTCAACTTGTCGCAGCGGTCGTATAGTTCCTGGTATTACAGAACGACGACATGCTTCAATCAGCCACTGACAATTTACAATTCTAATTCATTTCACATAACATCAAAGTCTACCACGCTCGTATCATTCTAGCAGCCATTCCTAATTCGCTCCCTACCCCTTTCCCGTCCCCTTCCCATTGGTCCTAACACTTTGGTGTTTGCAGATAGGTAAGGAGTTAGCAATATGATAGAAGCTCCACCACTAAACTGCTTATACCTATCCAGAGGAACAAATTGGGACGAGCTGTAAAATTGTTTTAAGGATGGCTATAGCCTGAGGTGATACATAAGGTCCTTAATGCCTCACAGCAAGCAAAGAGGACAAGTATCTAAGTAACACACAGTTCAGACGCCAAACTTTTGGCGAGTAGAACTGAATAGACCTGAAGAACGGGCAGGCATGGCTGAGAACTCTGGTGACATACCAATTGGTTTCATACAACCGCTCTCTCAACACTGCAGACATACTCGTTGCTTTTGGGTTGAATTCAGGTGTAACAGTCACCTCTCAGACGTCCTCCGCCTGCGTATCAGCCATGACTGTGCTTCCGTTGTGGGTGTGGTAGCCAAGCAACCTTTATTTGCACGCAATTAACATATATTAATATGCATGACCATTTTTCCTGACAGTGGAAGAACTGCTCGGGCAGAACTACATGAAACAGAGGCGTGCCTCACCCGCACCGCGCCGAAAGAGCAGCAGAGGCAGACCAACTATTGTCAAAAGACAGACGAGGCACACTATGGCTTCACAAGGCACTCCACTCTCCCAAAGAGAAAGTGAAATGCTTTAGTTCGGTGCGGCGATAGAGCGGTGTTTGAACTATGGCTAAGTGTGATGTGTGTGGAGTCTGAACGGAACACACACCTTGATGATCTCTCTGTCTGACTGGGAGGACCTGTCCTTGTCGTAGTGGGACAGCATCTCACTCAGCAGCTTGACGTTGATACCCACCTCTTCCAGAGTGTGGATGCGTTTGGTCACTTTCTGAACCCTGACATCGTCCTGGGATAATGAGGGTTAATAAGATGTTCGAGACTTGTTACACATTGCTATAAAAGCCTTATATGCATGCGCAACAGTTATATTGTAAATGCATTCAGCCGTCCTGGGAAACAGAACAATACAAGTGTTATAGAAAACTACTAACATGGACGCATGATCGGCTATGATCACATTTTCTAAGCTCCATCTGTGTGTAATTCTACAGTGTATTTATTATCCCATGATGAATTATTAAAGCAATAGGTCACCTCGGGTTTGTGGTATTTGGCCAATTTACCACTGCTAAGGGCTGTTCTTATGCACAATTCACCACGGAGGGCCTGGATACAGCCCTTAGCCGTGGTATATTGGCCATATACCACAACCCATTCTGTGACCTATTGCTATTATAAACCGTTTTCAAACATCTATAAGAACAGTAAAAATAAATGTTTCCTCATACCTGTGGTCTCACATACCATGGCTTTCAGCCAATCAGCATTCAGGGCTGATAAAATACTCTATAAGCATGTATTACCTCTCAAAGCTAGTTAGAACAGTCTTATGAACCCATTATGACTATAAACACATAGGTGGTATGTCACAGGCTGAGTATGAGCATTCACAACAGCTTACGGCTCTTTACAACCGCCTTTATATGCACTTAAAGGGCATGTCGTTGTCTCTCACCTCCTTCACCATGTTCTTGATGAGCCTGTTGGCTTCCTGCAGGTCCTCTGGGTTTTTGCTCCTCAGAAGCTCTGCTAGTAGCTAAACACACATGAAGGCATGTCTCTGTCAAATCACCATGGTGACACTGACATCTGCTGGTTTGACTCTATCTGTACATCAGTGGTCAGCAATGCTGGTCCTAGAGACCTAGAAGGAATGCAGGCTTTTGTTCCAGTCTGATAACCCCTGTTTTAGCAAATCGAGGTTTCAGTGATTTGTTGTAAGTAGGTGTGTTAGTGCTAGGCTGTACACCACATATACAGTAGTTCTCTAGGACCAGGATCCTAGAGATCCAGGATCAGCGTTAAAGACCAGTACTGTGGATGCACTCAGTCTGAACCCAGTGACTCACCTTGCCCATGTCCTCATTGTCAAACACAGGGTTCTTGGGACGTGTGGGGGGTGAAGGAATCAGAGTCTTGTCCACTGGGAGCTCAGGGTCCATAGTTACAAGGCCTGAAGAACGGAAGGTAGTTCACAGATAAGATTTTTTTAAATAACTCAAAATAACTCTATGGGACTATTCATCACAGAGTTCCATTTCAAATCAATGAGGAAAACTGAGGAAGACTATCAGTTCACTTCCTGATTTGAAATTAAATGGTATTAAGCAGGTAACCTAGCGGTTAGAGCATTGGGCAAGCAACCGAAAACCGACAAGGTAAAAAATTGGTCGATGTGCCCTTGAGCAAGGCACTTATGCCTAATTGCTCAAGGATTGCCGTTGATAATGGCAGACCCTGGCTGTGAACCCACTCTCTGGGAGTTCGGATATGCAAAAAACACATTTCCAATTCACACATGAGTATAATACACACGTGTACATGTCTGAAACAGGACAAATATAAGCATGTTATTATTTCCTGATTGGAAACAGTGTTCCATTTCAAAGCATTGAGGAAAATTGAGGTAGAATAACCTATCACTTCCTGAATTTAAAATGGTATTGAGCCCGAGTCCAATCACACAGAAAGAAATAGTAGAGGGTATTTCCTGATTGGAGGAAAAAAGGTGTGGGGGGGATTGATACAGTGACATATCAGGATATAATTATTATTATTTATTTTTTTACCCCATTTTCGTGGTGTCCAATTGTTTTAGTAGCTACTATCTTGTCTCATTGCTACAACTCCCGTACGGGTATTAGGATATAATTTGATGATATATATTGTATTGATAATATCCAAATATTATTTTTGCGCTAGTTTACTGTAGCTAAAACCAAAACTCCCATATTTTTCCTTCATAGCTTGTTCTCCATCTTCTTTTTAAATAGGGAGCAAATTTGTTATGAGCTATTTTATTTCCATGACTGATCAAAACGTGTTCTCATGGCTTTCTTGGCCCTCTGCAGCAGACATATGGTGAGCAATATGTTTGGAACATCAAATCGCAATAAAATTACAGTATTTAATCGCGAGAATTGCAATACATATCATATCGGCAGCTAAGTATCGTGAGGCCCCTGGCAATTCACAGCCATAGTGGCTGTGGTAACTAGTGGAGACCAGGTCTTACCCTGTCTCCTTAGTGTCTGGTATGCTTCGTTGATTTTGGCCTCGTTGGGGAAAGCCACTGTCCAGCTGTACAGCATCTCAATAATCTTTGTCTTTACCTTCTCTGGTACTCTGTCTCCCATGTACTAGATAGAAGTGTACCAGATCTTTGTCAGTGAGGTATTCACACACAGAACAATAGGAAAATAGAATAAGAATAGAATAACACATTCAGGATACCAAGTCCACTCACCTTAGGAGAAACAACTTTGATCAGCTCGTTCAGAAACCGATATTTCCCGATTTCATTATGAAACCTTCTCCCGCAGTTCTTCATACATGCTTCTAATACCTTGGAGAATTACACATGGACATTTTGTCAAACACATGGACACATAGGTAGCCCTGAGACAAGGCTGTATACACCATATGAGTACATACAGCTATGCCTCAGGACTAGAACAGAATAGTGGATGAAATTAAATATTACAAACAAACAATACTCACTGTTAAAGCCTGAAGCGCCTCCCATTCTTGTGGCGATTGGATTTTGTGAACCAGCAACCTGACAGATATCTGGGGACTGCACAAAGAGATTGGGTTAAATTTGCCCATTTCCTATACATACTATAGCAATGGGTCAAATGAAGCTAATACATACTGAATCTCTGTATTAGCTAATACATACTGAATCTCTGTATTAGCTAATACATACTGAATGGTATCAGGTGAATCAGGAAATAACATACCCTTCCAATTCCTTATTAATCTGGTCACAGAAACCGATGATGTACTCCCAATCCTCCTGTCGGTTTGTTGGATGGGTGGCTTTATCTATAGTGAGATCAAATAAAAATAAAACATGTTTAACACATGTCTTTACAGTTGAGAGTTGACCGACTTGTTGAAAGGACAACACATGTGAGCAACCGGACACTGTCATCCATCCTCTGTCATCATCCACATTGCACTGGCTACTATACCACAAAGCGCATACATGCAGTGAAGCCACCACCAAAGATGTTTTATCTGTGCCACCAGTTCCTCGAAAGGCTATCAATTATATCTGTCAACCAACACAAGATATGCGCTTGATATCAAAATCACAATCCTCAATTTTGCTGTCTTAACTCTCGATATCGAAAGGGAGCTCAGCTGAGGTGCAGTGGCCACATCCCCTGGGTTTATGCTTGAATGTCCGCCTCCCACAACTGATCCAGATTCAGTGCTCAGCTTTCCTGAAACGGCTGCTTCGAACGACAACGCTAACACAGATCTTATAACGGGGATGCCTCGAAGGCAGTAGCCCTGGAGGATTGCAGACAGTTCAACAGATTGCACTCTTCATTACTTCATTCATACATTCACTCCATTCATTCAATGCAATATGCTAATAATATAAATGAATTGACTGGATACATAGGTTAATTCACTCACTGAGCCAGGATTCTAGCGTCTCCCCTTCCTGGTACGCCATAGCATTGGAAACATCGCGTGATGACATCACCAATGTGTGCAACTATGCGCGAGAATCACGCAGTCTGCGTTTTCAATAAAACCTAGAAATATATGCATTTATTGTTTGGTGTGAAATTTAGAAATGCAAATATTTAGCTGAATAATGCTTTATTTTGGAAAATAAATCACAGAAATTAGTTTTGCTTTATGGCATCTACCAGGGAGCTTACCCAGGGGTCTTCGCACCACACTTTCCAAGATGGCTGCCTCCGTCACAGGTTTACTAAAACCTTGGACACCAAGGTAATTATAATTTTGCTGATTAACGACGCTATGGATGTGTATCTTAACACTGTGATACTGCACAAGTATGACACTTGTCATTGCACACGTTTATTACAACTACGTTAGCTAATTCAGCTACCTACAGTCAGTGACATTTACATGAAACTTTTTAGTATTTATTTAGACATGCCGCCCACTGTATTCATTGTAGCAAAATACAAAATCACCCGTCCTGTAAGAACACGTTTGTGAATCAGTGTGAGTGAGTGAGTGTGGCTGGCCACGATTTGTTCATGTAGATTTTAACAAGCACAAACACTGTAGCTCTGATCCAGGGCGCGAGGTGACAGTACCAGAGTTAAGAAACACTAGTTACCCCATATGTTTCTGCAAACAACATTAGATGGTTAAATGATCATGTATAGATAGTGTCCATGATATGCTATAACCATTGCATTGTATTTGACTATTAAACATGAAGTGTCATCATCTTCTGTTGCTCATGCTTCTCTAGGGTACTCCTGGTGAGATGGAGCAGGTACAACCCTTACTACCTGGAGCCTGAGCCTAGGAAAGAGGTGTACCACATCCCAGAGACTGAGCTCACACCTGAGCAGAAAGAGGAGAGGGAGCTGAAATCTGTCAGGCCCATAAAGGCAGCCACCAACTCTGTTACCAGCTCTGTTTTCAACGACCCTGTGCTGAGGTACCTAAACCAAACACACATTAATGCATAAGCCTACAAACACTGAAATACATGTAGCTCAGTGATGTAGTTGTATGTTTACCCTGTCAATAGTCTGAATTACAGCTCATCACTATTTATTCTCTTCACAGCAAGTTTGTCAACATGATGATGAAAGATGGTGACAAGATTATTGCCAAAGGTATCATCACACAGGTATAGTGGGATTCTTTGGGACTGTTTGATATAGTTTGCCAAGTAATGTAAATATACACTAATGCCCATCCTCCTCTTCTCAGACATTGGAGAACATGAAGAGAAAACAGGTGGAGAAGTACCACAAAGCCCCCGAGGGAAAGAAGGCAGAGATTGAGTGTAATCCATACGCCATCTTCCACCAGGCTCTGGAGAATTGCAAGCCTGTCATTGGCCTGGCTAGCATTCAGAAAGGGGGCAAGTTCTATCAGGTCAGTACTCTCACCATTTCTACAGAGTCACCAGGGTCTTATTCATTAGTTCACAATGTAGCAAAACATTTTGCATCGTAGCAAAACGTTCTGTAATAAAAACAGGGGTTCTGGTAGTCCCTCCCTGTTTGTCTTTTTTCATGTCTTTAGTGCCTAATGAACACAACCTTGGGGTGATAGTTTGTAGAAAAATATACATCAACTCTTTATTCTCCACAATAGACATGACAAATGTAATTTCTTTAGTCTCATACAGTATGTGTAATGACATCCTGTATTGTCCCTCTCCACTCTGCAGGTGCCCATACCTCTGACAGACAACAGGCGGCGCTTCCTGGCCATGAAGTGGATGATCACAGAGTGCCGGGACAACAAGCACAGACGCACACTAATGTACGAAAAACTATCTCAGGAACTGCTGGCAGCCTTCTCAAAGGAGGGCAACGTGGTCAAACGGAAACACGAACTGCACAAGATGGCTGAATCCAACAGAGCCTATGCCCACTATCGCTGGTGGTAGTCGACTTTGAAGTCTTGAGTGTAGCATTCAAAATGGGACCTTTTGGACTGGAAGGAATTCAATCCATTGTCCCTTTGGTCAAACTTGAGGTGGAATTCCTTGTTGGAAAATAAAAACATCATGGACATTTGTGCAACACATCATGGGAGATAGCCTGTCAATGCCCTACATTGAAGACAATGTAAATATAAATCTCTTGGACTCTTGTGAAATATTTGGAATGGTGTGAATCCAAGTATACTGACCACAAACACAGTTACTGTAAATGTGGCTTATTTTACTACCATTGTATTATGGTTCAATAAAGAATGATTGTGAAAACATTACAAATGACATGATCACATACTGTATTTAGAATATAGGTGTAATCAGTGACATCTTCAAATAAATAAAAGCTTAGGTAAAACCCAGGTCGATTTTATTTTAATGTGATTTTATTCATCTTCAGTCAATGTACAGCAGTAGCAAAAATGAAATTGACCAATGTTGGTACTTCTGACATTGGAACAGATACCCAACTACAGTAATGGAAATATTTATAGGAAAATATACACTGAGCTCTGTCTTCACGCAGTAAACTCAAACTTTCTATATATCTACTTGGGTAGATAAATGTACAAAATGCTCAAACTTATTTGGTAATTCTGTGTAAAACAAATGGCATGTACACAAACCACTAGTAGGCAAATTGTGAGTGCTGCACTTCCTGTCCAAATTATGTTTCTACTGAATGACTTTACTTTGAATACTTGGTCTTTAAGTCGCAATAGGCCCTATAGCATATACACATTTACTTCAATAATCTTCTTTCAACATCATGGCCCTATAAAATATGCTCAAACTAGTGGATGACCAACAAGTTTATTTTAGTGCTTGCTTAATGTACACTGAGAACCACAGTTTTGAATGAAAACTGTTGAGAAACACTGATCTAGTGAACTAAATGTAAAACAATAGAAAAGTTATGTCAGTCACCCAAGTGTTACTATTCCGATTCCACAACTACTATTACCAAATAAACTTTTCAATCTATTCGACAACTGTCCACGAAGGCCAACAGAGGTTACTAAAATAGCCTAACTAACACAATATTTGTGATCATATCTTCAAAAAAATGATATGGTTCTTCCCTCTTCAAAGAGATTCATTCAGTCAATGTCCCTGCTGGAATTATCAACGATTCCCCATGCCTCCCTCACTTTCTTGCTGACATAACTAGGGTAGGAAAAATATCTGCAATGGATCACATTAGATCAGTGATTACTATGAGGAAGGAAGGATAGATGAATGTTAAAGATATTGGAGCAGGACCTAGAAATAGTCTGCTGCTTGATTGTGGTCAGTGGTTTTTCCAAGACACCGTGTTTGGTTTTGTGAGCGTATTAAAGCACTCAGGTCAGCACACAGTGTAAACATTATAAAACATACATATTCTGAACTACAAAAACTAGTAGATGTGGACTTGTTCAATAAAGTGAAGCTGGTAAAAGCTTAGTGCTGGTGGAATGAATCTCAGACGTACTACTGTTTTGAAAATCTAACAGCAACGAGTAGTGAACAGCCAGACAGAACTTATAAAGTCACTATAATGCAGTAATATTCTCAGCTTCCAAACGGAATAAATGTTTGCATTGTGGTGCACAGTTTTCCCAAGCCGAAAGCGAAAAGCCAGCATCCATTTTGTAGCACCAAAGTGTGGACCATGTCGTTTAAAAGAGGTACAGTACCTCTTAGAGACTTGTGAATACAAAAACATCTGCAAAACTAGTTCTTATTAGAATCAGAAAAAACTGACTAGAACTTCCAGCTTTGATGATATTGCTGTCTATATTGGCATCACATGTACTACAAAACTATTTTTCAGATAAACTTGTGATATTAACAATTCAGAAACTAGGATTCAGACCATAAAAAGTCAAATATATTAATATGTCAGAAAGGAAATATTACAAATTACTTATGACAAATCTCTTGGTCCCAAATCCTAATAATACCAAATTGTCACCCTCTCTTGTCATGTGCTTTTTGACCTCAGAGGAAACGAAGAGGCTTAAGAGTCATTGGCAGCAGGGTGGACCCACGTGGAGTTACATGCGTTGTGTTAATCTTTTGTTTGATTGATTTTGTCAAAAATCCCTCAACTCTAGCCAAAATGCTTTTCAGTCATTTTAATCTACCACTCAAACAACAGGTGCGTTTAAAACAAAAGTTGACTGTAAAGTATTTTGTCCAATTGATGTGGACCCTATGGCTGTATTTAGACA
The DNA here is from genome assembly GCF_021184085.1 of Oncorhynchus gorbuscha. Lineage (NCBI taxonomy): Eukaryota > Metazoa > Chordata > Actinopteri > Salmoniformes > Salmonidae > Oncorhynchus > Oncorhynchus gorbuscha. The sequence goes on from NW_025746105.1 coordinate 140,020, forward strand.
GGCAGCCCAATTCTGATATTTCACCTAATTATTGTCAAAATAGTTCATCTGTAAAAACACAAATTACTGGTAAAACAAAATAAAGTCCAGAATTGGGCTGTCTGTGTAAAAGCAGACTATTTTGTAAAGCATTGATTGTAAAGATCATAATTTGATCCATACATTCACTTGGGCCTAATGAATGTCTAAGCTCTCGAAAAGTTCTACAGACCTCTCAAGATTCTTTGTAGAAAAATTTACAAAGATCATCACCTTTGAAAACAGTATCAGTAACGACTGGCAGAAGATCTATAAGATTAACTCAAACATGGTCAAGCCAACGTGACTGGAATGTGTGTCTGAACTACTTATGTAGAATAGTGAAATGTCTCATAACATTGGAATGTCAGAAAGCAAAGGGATTAATAATAAATAATTAGACTGGAGTAAAAACTGCAATTCGAAACCCACAAAATATCCTGAATTTCAGTCAAACTTGCTTCAAACCAATCCAATTACACCTCTCGCCAAAAAAAAACCTTTTAACAACCATTTACAATTGCACATTTCAAACCGACTATCTGGCTAGTGGAAAATCCCTGCTGCTAACCAGACTGACTAGTGGCTACCCCATGGCAAAGCCCAGCAAAAAAAGTGTCCTTTCTGGAATCATCCACAATGCAGCCCCTTTCCCAATACTATCATTCAGGGTCACATTCAGTAGACACGAAACGGGAGATTCCAACCCGAGCTCGTCCAATCCCATGTTGTTCCTATTGAACACCACCCACCTACTGTAAGCCTGGCCTAGCCTCAGTCTAGTCGGTGACTTCGCTATAGTAGTATTTCTGGGCCGTGTCGCTGAGCATCCAGCCCCGGCTCTGAACTCCAGGATCTCCAGTAGCAGAAGACGGGCCATGGAGCTCAGGCCCTCCTGCAGTAGGAAGCCGTCCCGCAGCAGGTAGAAGAGCTCGTCCATCTTCTGTCCGTCCATCTTCTCCAGCTGGTCCCCGATGCGGTGCAGCTGGAGCACCAGGCAGTCTACCTGGGGGAAGGAAAGGAGAAGCAAAGGAGCACCAATATTAAACAAACGGATATCATTATCAGAGAAGGGGAAATCACATTCAGAGATGTACTCAGGCTATAGCATGTACATTTGTTTTCAGATTTCAAACAGTACCCACTATATAAAGCCGGACATTTTAGCAAAAACATTTAAATTTGGTTCTCCCTTTAATCTGAAATGTATGTTTGGTAAATAACCAACATATTGCGCTTTAAGAAGTGAGAGACAATTGAAATATGTCCTCAGTTGAAATACTAAAAAAGGTACTGTGCCATATTTAACCCACCTCTTCCTCGTTGTTCAGCGAGTCAGGCTGAGCCAGCCTTAACAGGCAGTCAAACACAGGATGCACCAGAGCCACCATAGGCATGTTGTTCACCTGGGGAGGGGAAAACACAAGGACCTATTCACATTTCATTGATAAGAAAAGCTTCTATGCGTATATATTTTGGGGCGGCAAGGTAGCCTAGTGGTTAGAGCGTTGGGCTACTAACCGAAAGGTTGCAAGTTTGAATCTCCTAGCTGACTAGGTACAAATCTGTCGTTCTGCCCCTGAACAAGGCAGTTAACCCACTGTTCCTAGGCCGTCATTGAAAATAAGATTTTGTTCTTAACTGATTTGCCTACTTAAATAAAGATTAAAAAATAAAAAAATTCCATGAAAAAAATAGCTCAAATAAAACTGGCGAGTACGATGCCCGATTCACACTATAGGGATGAACCGTACTGCGCAGGTTTTGGATATTGTCCTTGTACAATGTTCTTTCCAGCACGGTTCCAGCAATTATGACAGATGCCCAGCACAGCTTGGCTCAGTTCAGTCTTGTGAATAGGTTGTTAGATATCTCCAGTTGGAATATGAATAGGGATTCTGGAATGTTTTGGCTCATACCTTGAGGTAGTCGAAGACGTTGCAGATGAAGGTGACGAAGCAGACCCACTCCTGCAGCGAGCGAAGCCGTGTGTCCTCCCGGGCCACGAACTCCAGCTGCAGCCGGTTGAGCAGATTCCGCCGGAACACGTTTCCGTTGTTGTGCTTGGCCTCAGCCTGCAAGGTATGGTAGACAACAAGATCACACACAGCCATAAGCATCTGTATGGTTCCAGTCTATGGATATATACAACTAGGAAGTTAAAGCCCTGATCCCGGGGAGCAAAATAGTAGGATTGGGTTGAGTAGGATTGAGTTGCCATTTGACAATGATAAACCCCTTGATCCCCACCACCCCTAAGCTGCCCACCCACCAAATGGTTAGGATTTGAAGACAGTAAGCTGATCTTAGATCTGAGCTTCTAGAGATGAGCTCATTTGACCTTGTTTACAGTCAAACTCCAGCTTTAGTTCACACCATGTTCTAGGCCTAGGTGTGAAGCCCTAGTCAAAGATAATTCCCCTTACTGTTGTTACCACCATTACTATCAGCCAGAAAGGCAAGTAGTTTTAAGGTGATTATTACCATACCTGAACGATAGTGTAGCAAATGCGTCCTGCCTCTTTGCTGAAGACCTGGTCCTTCAAAGACTGGTCCACGATGACATTGGACACCTTCTCCAGGTCCACCGTGCTGGGCTCTGAGGGCAGAGAGAGGGCTAATCCAAAGACAGCCACACTTACACTTGCTACTGGGTCACGTTCAATAGGCACAAAATTTGATAATAACGCTCTGAAACGGCAAGGTTGCATCTGAGCATCCCCAATAACAAAGTTGTTTTCTATTTCTGTTGCAAAAATTTTGAAATATATTGCTACGGTTTGCACTAATGAACATGACACTGTACTATGTACTTAAATTGTAAAAACAAAACATTATCAATCTGACTGTGTTGATTTTTCACACAGACCTTTATATACATCTTCACAGAATCACTACATTAGGGACTGACCTTTCAGGGCCGTTTTCAGCAGATTCTGGGTCTCCAAGTCAAAAGACTGAATCTTGTAGTCCTCTTTACAGTTTTCCATTTTTTACAAGTGATACTGAAAAAGACCATGGATACAGACAGACTATGTTTTCAAACATCATTTCAAGCGAAATTCATTAGACAGAACTATGTCTCAGCACAAAGCTGTCTAACGCTGCTGTCATCAATCTGGCTGCCCCCCAGGCCTCTTTCATAGGGGGATATGGGGGATTAAGCCAACATACGCAGTTCCTCTAATATTGCCCAAATAAAAGGTAGTTTGCATACAAGCAATGTATGCAATGATTTATCATATCTTCAAATACCAATAGTTCATTGCCATTTGTATGTTAGAGGATGCATTTTCCACCCATCCATTGTAAAAAGTCACAATGAAATTGCATGACTTCTACTGGGTCAGGAGTTGCATTTTCAAACAAACGAAACCTTTGCAGCAGCCTAACCTCGTTCCCAGGATATGGAAGGGCAGCAAGTCTGGTGCACGAGACTAGCAGCAACCTGTCCCGTTGCATCAAACTGCACTACATGCCAGCCCAGCAATAAATACCGGTAACAGTTAGCGGTATTAATATTTCGCCATAAGAGATTGGATCGAGCTACCTAAAAAAAAATTGGCTGCTACTAAACATGCACGCAATTAATGCAAAAAGTCCGTACAATTTAGCTAGCTATCTAACTAGCTGATAAAATTAGTAACGAAACAACTAGCTAGCTAGTTAGACTTGTTACACAGATAACGTTAGTTACCAAGCGAATATGTTTGAAAAGGAGTTGTTGAGGGGCTAGCTAGCTAAGCTAACTGACTTGCCAAGTCTGATTTACAAGAGCTCAAATTATGTTCGTTCAGGTTTCTAAATATAAACTGAAATCAAGACTTACTTTCATAAAGTTAAGTTTGAAGCAGTGATTACATTGTACATACACCCTCCACTGTGCTGTGCTGTTTGTTCCTCACTTCCTGAGTGCTTTCTGCGCACGCGCTGTGTTCCACCTGTATGGGACAAAATGCGCAATGACGCCTAGGGAGAAGTGTCCAGTGACGTTCAATAAACTGTTTACCCATAGACGAAACCCACATTATTAAAATCTGTTCTATTCTGACTATATCATTCCAATGACAGGTTCATTTGCATGCATTTTCTTTATTCAAAAACAGTTTTAAAAAATAACAAAACATGGGTAAGTACGATACAATGCGTTTGAAATAAAAACCCAAATATAGACTGACACACCTGCCACCACTTTGTACAGTACATCAGTAGCCGACACAATGTTACACATAGTACAAGAAATTGTCCCACCAAGTGCAATCTTTCCAGCATTAAACATACATAGAATAAATATTCAATTTTAAATACAGTGTTAGATATGCTGTGTTTAGACGTTTACATTTTAATAATTTAGCAGACGCTCTTATTCAGTTGGTCATATATTTAAAACTAACGTACACCATCATCATGCTTCTTTAGTCATAATTTAGCACTGAGCAAGCGCCAGTTTGAGAAATGAGCAAAAAAAATCCAATGCTGACCCATAAAAGCTGTTACAACAGGTTACTTGAAATTAAAGTACAGTACATCAAAGAAAAGCAAACTGAAAACAACATAGATGGTAAATGTACTTTTGTTATTAAATAAGCATTACCAACCATATAGAAATGGTCATTTAGAGTGCATGTTAACTAACTGTGTTAGCATAGACTCAGTTAACATCACAACTTTTAGCTGAAATGTATTGAATCGTCCCTATTAAAGAGCATTCCGTGATAGGATCAACTTTGACCTGGTTCTGACTATTTATTTTAGCCTAGATCAAGCATCTCTTTCCCTTTGCTCCATGGTATCTATCGGTTTCAAGAGCAACCATCTGAGCTTATCAATTTAACACACAAACATTGAAATGGAGAATTTAAGTGATTTCCCCCCCTTCCGCAGCTGTCAAACACAGAAGAACACTTCCTGAGGTATATTCTCAGTACATCATCTAAGACAATGGTTATATCCACCTTATGCTGCCCATCAAATAAGGCAATTCTGCAGGTAGTTGAAACAGAACACATTGTTACGATAGCGGTTACAAATATGGCCATTTTTGGTCAATTACAAAAGTCTTTAAAAGCAATAGGCTTCCTGTCCTCAATATAGACTGTGCACCACAAACCATGAGTATAGTGTAAAAACAACAGCAAAGAGTTCCAGTATAGACATACTAACATCAAGGTGTTTGGACACTGACAACAAACACACGGTAAGGTGAGGTGACATCATTCCTTATGTGGAAGGTCCAGAGCAGCACCACACCTAGACTTTCCCAACTTATAGGATACACTATAGGTAAACAGCAGTAAGGAGAGGCTTTTTTTCTTCTTCCCAGCAATGTTGACTCCTATCACCAGTGGGAGGGGGATATGGCATGTACGATGTAGATGTGCGTGATTCTGCCATTCCCTCTCATTCCCTCCTTTCTTTTCCAGTGCTTTGAGTTCCTCTGCTTCTTCAGTTCCCCCTAAGCCAGGGTTTCCTAAACTCGATTCTGGCCCCCGGGTGGATGTTTTGGTTTTTGCCCTAGCACTACACAGCTGATTCAAATCATCAACTAATCATCAAGCCTTGTTCATTTGAATCAGCTGTGTAGTGCTAGGGCAAAAAACAAAACGTGTACCGAGTTAGGGAAATGCGGCCCTAGACACTGCTCTATGGTCCATTTTCACATTTCCCCATATTGGTTGAGATTAGAATTTGGAGCAGTTGAGATGATCCTAGATCTGTGCCTAAAAGCAACTTCTACCCAGAGTTCCTCTGCTCACTGGCTGCCCTTCAGGTTCTGTATGGCATTAAGGAAGAACTCATACCAGAAGAAGGTGAAGCCCGTAGAGACAGCTGCTTTCACTAGGCTGGGAGATAGGCCTTTGAGAAAGCCCCGGAGACCCTCCTCTCTGGCGATCTGGGACACACAGTCTACAAAGCCACCATACTTCCGCACCTGCACACAGTAAGCAGAGACAACACACTTCAATGTCATGTAGATGGATGCCCCGTATGACAGCCATCTTCGCTCTAATAGAAGACCTGCTGTCAGGCACATGACTGAATGAGACAATGTAATAAGATGTCTACCGTACCTGTCCAAAGTGGACTCTGGCTTCTTCAAACCCTCCCACCTGCAGTCTCTTTTTGATGAGGTCAAAGGGGTAGGTGATTGTCTTGCTGATGACTCCAGCACAGCTTCCACATACCAAGCTTCTGAGGTTGCCTACAATAGAAAGGAAACAAGCAGTAATGTTCAGGTAGTTTCTAGGCCACTATCCTTCAAAGTCATGTATTTGTGTTCAGTCAGTGGTACTGGGCACTATCCAGGCCCTAGTTACAAAGTTAGTTTCCTGTTTGCTAGCCAAACCGAGGTTATATTCCAGTTTCTAGGCCCTATACCCTTAACAGTCATTGCTATGTGTACAGTGTTGTGTATTTAAACAGTGTCATGTTATCAAAGGCATGACCATCCCTACACTGGCCACTGACCTCCGACGTTGCTGTCCTTGGGCGGTGGTCCCATGAGGTTCTTGAGGACCTTGTAGAAGAAGAACTGCAGGCCTGCGTAGGGGAACACTGCCACCAATGTTGGGCCCAGGCCACGGTAGAACCCCAGGGCCCCCTCAGTGCGGTACATGGTGGACACAGCATGTCTCAGGCTGCCATACACCTATGTTACAGATGATGCCTGTGGTTAGCTAATAGCTATCAGTAGCACAAGCCAAAGATTCAATGATAACACTTTAACAAAGACAAAGTGTGGATTGCAGTCACTCCTTGTCCATAGACTGCCTTCAAGGTAAGGAAACAAATATCTAAATGATCCTTTTAAGGGGTTAAGTAGTTTGACAGTTAATTATTATACCTAGTTTACTATAAATGTATATTTAGTTTATAAATAATAAATTACTGGTTGAAATTGTGTGGTTGTCGTTTTGGTGCTTGGCAAATTATGGGTTGCAGAGTTAATGGACTATTACTGCTTTTGATAATGGTACAATAAAGCTCATGCTTTTTGATAGATTCATACTGTATGTTTTTCTTTGTCTCTCACCTTGGGCTCTCCCTGAGCTGCGAAGCGTGTTCGCAGTGTGTCTAGTGGCTGGCAGGCTACAGTGGCAGAGCAGGCGGCCAGACCGCCACACACAAAGTGCACCCCTGCTGTCTGGCTGTCATATGCGGTGCTCTTGTGGGTCATCTCAGTCAGGAACTCAAAGCTGGCAAACTATGGAGGGATGAAAACACAGCCTTAAAACACAACCTTAAAGCACAGATGAAAACACAAAATTCAGACAACAGTTCCAAGTTATACAGCACAGCCATGAATTGAGATCACAGGGATAAAAACAAGAGAGAGAGAAAAAAAAAGTGAGGCACATGACTATATATTATAATCTATCAACCCACTACCATGTGAGAGATGCTATTGAGGCGTTACAGGGCAAAGGCTAGCTAGGGACACAGAGTTGAGTCAGAAAACAACTCATTCAACCACAACACTGTGTGACATACAACAGGACATTCTGACAGGAAAAATGCCCCAGTGTATGTTCCCTACCTGTACTGCCCCGAAGCAGACAGAGAGGAGCTGGGCGGGGACATGTCCTTTCCAGAAGGCAGGCAGCCCCTCCTCTGCCAGGATACAACGAGATGCCTGGAACAGACCCCAGTACTTCCCTTCAGGGTGCCTTGACGATACGCGCTCTATCTGCAACTGTGTACGCAAGGAGGGGTGTGTAGTGTCAGACAGGGAAAGAGGACAATCTGCTATAGACATTCTTGTGTAGAACTAAATACACATATGCACATGCACACAGTTGTAAGTCATTCCCTAGCAAATGCTGAGCACATCATCAGTGTGTGTTGCCATGGCCACCAGTGTGTTGTGAGAAACTGGGCATGCCCAGTGGTGTCTGAGTGTCTGGGTGTGGTGCTGTGACTCACATCAAAAGAATGCAGCACAACCAAACAATGGTTAGTAGCAATGAAACAAACTTCTTCAGGACAAAAAAAGCTTGATTTCAGTGAGTGTCACAACACTGAGCTTTTTGGTTCGAGTCATAAAAGCCTGGGCAGCGGTTATCATGCACAAATAACCAAGTTGTATGTTTACCAGAACCACTAGGGTTTGGCCACAAAAACAGTGCATTTGGAATGTATTCAGACCCCTTTTCTATGAGACTTGAAATTGAGCTCAGGTGCCTCCTGTTTCCATTGATCATCCTTGAGATGTTTCTACAACTTGGAGTCCACCTGTGGTAGATTCAATTGATTGGACATGACTTGAAAGGGCACATACTTGTCTATATAAGGTCCCACAGTTGACAGTGCATGTCAGAGCAAAAACCAAGCCATGAGGTTGAAGGAATTGGCCATAGAGCTCCGAGACAGGATTGTGATGAGGCACAGATCTGGGGAAGGGTACCAAAACATTTCTGCAGCATAGAAGGTCCTCAATAACACAGTGGCCTCAATCATTCTTAAATGGAAGAAGTTTGAAATCACCAAGACTCTTCCTTGAGCTGGCTGCCCAGCCAGACTGAGCAATAGGGGGAGAAGGACCTTGTTGGACCCGGTGGTCACTCTGACAAAGCTCTCGAGTTCCTCTGTGGAGATGAGAGAGCGTTCAAGAAGGACAACCATCTCTGCAGCACTCCACCAATCAGGCTTTTACAGTAGATTGGCCAGACGGAAGCCACAATGAAAGCTCGCTTGGAATGTGCCAAAAGGCACCTAAAGACACTCAGACCATGAGAAACAATATGCTCTGGTCTGATGAAACCAAGATTGAACTCTTTGGCATGAATGCCAAGCGTCACATCTGGAGGAAACCTGGCACCATCCCTACTGTGAAGCATGGTGGTGGCAGCATCATGCTGTGGGGATGTTTTTAAGCGGCAGGGACTGGGAGACTAGTTAGGATCAAGGCAAAGATGACCGTAACAAAGTACAGAGAGATCCTTGATAAAAACCTGGTCCAGACCGCTCAGGACCTCAGACTGCGGCGAAGGTTCACCTTCCAAAAGGACAACGACCCCAAGCACACAGCCAAGACCACACAGGAGTGGCTTCGGGACAAGTCTCAATGTCCTTGAGTGGCCCAGCCAGAGCCTGAACTTGAACCCGATCGAACATATCTGGAGAGACCTGGAAATAGCTGTGCAGCAACGCTCCCCATCCAACCTGACAACTCTTGAGAGGATCTGCAGAGAAGGGAGAAACTCCCCCAAATACAGGTGTGCCAAGCTTGTAGCATCATTTCCAAGAAGACGCAAGGCTGTAATCGCTGCCAAGGGTGCTTCAACAAAGCCCTGAGTAAAGGGTCTGAATACTTATGTAAATGTGATATTGCAGTTTTGTATTTTATAAATTAGCTAACGTCTAAAAAACCTGTTTTTGCTTTGTCTTTATGGGGTATTGTTTGTGGATTAAGGGAAACCACTATATAATACATTTTAGAATAAGGCAATAATGTTACAAAATGTGGAATAAGTAATGGGGTCTGAATACTTTCTGAAGGCACTGTAGTTCCAACTTACATTATGTTGCATTTAATTGTGTAGTAAATTAGGGTCCAAAGTGGCCATGCAACTAAAACATGCACCACAATAATATCCATCTGATGCTTACTGTACCTGGAATCTTATCTTGATAACATCCAGGGGGCTGATCAGGGCTCGGGTCACCATGCCTGCGGCTGACCCAGACAGGGCTGCATCTTCTGGGGCTGGAGCAGCGCCCTTAGACCCTGGGTCATAGCCCACCATGATGACTCCACGGCAGCCTCACCAGAGGACCTCAGGTCTGGGGAGAGAACATGTTATACAGCACAGGAGGTTGGTGGCACCTTCATTGGGGAGGATGGGCTTGTGGTAATGACTGGAGCGAAGTCAGTGGAATAGTATTCAATACATCAAACACATGGTTTGATGCCATTCCATTTGCACCGTTCCAGACATTATTATGAGCCATCCTCCCATCAGCAGCCTCCACTGTATACAGGGTGACTAGTAGTTTCTCTGAGAGACAGTCACTGTAAATATGGATAGGCTATTGTGATTCACGATTCAGTATGTTGCTATTTTTATTGGAAGCCAATTCTGTATCACTTATTTGTGCATCACTGCCACTAGAGATAGTTAGTAGCTGTATAAAAGAGTCATCAGGCAAATTCCACTGATCAATCATGTGTGATGGAAGTTGACTCTGCTGATGTTGACATGACACCTGCATCTAGCTGACAGCTACAGTAACTTACTGTTGTTGAGTTGCCTAACTAGCTAACTAACTACCAAGTTATTGATCAGCCCTTCCTCCTAATCAGACACATGTGGAGATCACACACGTTGACTGCAATTGATGATCACGTCCTATTCTTCGGTACATTAGTTGTAGTTATTATTCATAGTAAATACAGTAGGCATTAACGTTCTTCAAAAAATACCATAGAGGACAGGACCTTGGCATAACTATGAGGTTAGCTAGCGTAGCCACTCAATCTGGTTTACTTCAATCTAGCTCGCAATTTATAGCTAAAATGTGTAGAACTGTCGACTCACTTTTATGTGCTGCTCTTCCATGGAAATGTGTGAAAGAATAGTTAGTGAAGGACTGATAAGGCTACATGTACTTCTTCTTTTCATACAATTTAGCTTACTCAAACCAATCTGGAGACTGGAGAATGGTGCAAATCGAACCAATCCGCATGGAGGGATGGATCACGTGACCATGCAATCCCAGTTGCACTACATGTGTTCCCCTTATGACACGAGATGTCACTGTTAAGTAACCAGTTTCAACATTCAGTACTGTATCACAGCAGTCTGCATAGTTTAAGGTAAAGTATATTGTACAAAAGTCATCAAATAAATGGAAACAAGACAGCCTAAGGTTGCTCTACAACAATATTGTTAAAGGTCCAATAACATTGATTTACTGCACAATTCTGTTTTATTGACTGTAGAATTTATTTTTTTAAATAGTCTGACCAAGACTCATGATATTGAAACAATCACATTATGTTAAAGTACATTAGGACAATAAAATCAGAGCTGAAAGTCTGTTTGAATCCCAAGGTCATATAGATGATGTGACGTTTATTATAATCATTACAGAGTCAACGCTGGTGAGAAAGAGCCAACAAAGTAGACATTGTTCTGTCTCAATATAGTGTGGACGGAGGTGGTTGAGACCTGAAGACTTACGTTATTTCCCAGAGTGCCTTTAGATCAGTGGGCTAAGGTGGTATTGAGCCATGCAGATGAACCTGGTTGAATACCTGGTCGCTCACACATACAGTGGGGAGAACAAGTATTTGATACACTGCCGATTTTGCAGGTTTTCCTACTTAAAGTATGTAGAGGTCTGTAATTTTTTTATCATAGGTACACTTCAACTGTGAGAGATGGAATCTAAAACAAAAATCCAGAAAAATCACATTGTATGATTTTTAAGTAATTAATTAGCATTTTATTGCATGACTTAAGTATTTGATACATCAGAAAAGCAGAACTTAATATTTGGTACGGAAACCTTTGTTTGCAATTAGAGGTCATACGTTTCCTGTAGTTCTTGACCAGGTTTGCTCACACTGCAGCAGGGATTTTGGCCCACTCCTCCATACAGACCTTCTCCAGATCCTTCAGGCTTTAGGGCTGTCACTGGGCAATATGGACTTTCAGCTCCCTCCAAAGATTTTCTATTGTGTTCAGGTCTGGAGACTGGCTAGGCCACTCCAGGACCTTGAGATGCTTCTTACGGAGCCACTCCTTAGTTGCTTTGGCTGTGTGTTTCGGGTCGTTGTCATGCTGGAAGACCCAGCCACGACCCATCTTCAATGCTCTTACTGAGGGAAGGTGGTTGTTGGCCAAGATCTCGCGATACATGGCCCCATCCATCCTTCCCTCAATACGGTGCAGTCATCCTGTCCCCTTTGCAGAAAAGCATCCCCAAAGAATGATGTTTCCACCTCCATGCTTCACAGTTGGGATGGTGTTCTTGGGGTTGTACTCATCCTTCTTCCTCCAAACACGGTGAGTGGAGTTTAGACAAAAAAGCTCTATTTGTCTCATCAGACCACATGACCTTCTTCCAATCCTCCTCTGGATCATCCAGATGGTCATTGGCAAACTTCAGACGGGCCTGGACACGCGCTGGTTTGAGCAGGGGGACCTTGCGTGCGCTGCAGGATTTTAATCCATGACGGCGTAGTGTGTTACTAATGGTTTTCTTTGAGACTGTGGTCCCAGCTCTCTTCAGGTCATTGACCAGGTCCTGCCGTGTAGTTCTGGGCTGATCCCTCACCTTCCTCATGATCATTGATGCCCCACGACGTGAGATCTTGCATGGAGCCCCAGACAGAGGGTGATTGGCCGTCATCTTGAACTTCTTCCATTTTCCAACAGTTGTTGCCTTCTCACCAAGCTGCTTGCCTATTGTCCTGTAGCCCATCCCAGCCTTGTGCATGTCTACAATTTTATCCCTGATGTCCTTACACAGCTCTCTGGTCTTGGTCATTGTGGAGAGGTTGGAGTCTGTTTGAGTGTGTGGACAGGTGTCTTTTATACAGGTAACGAGTTCAAACAGGTGCAGTTAATACAGGTAATGATTGGAGAACAGGAGGGCTTCTTAAAGAAAAACTAACAGGTTTGTGAGAGCCGGAATTCTTGCTGGTTGGTAGGTGATCAAATACTTATGTCATGCAATAAAATGCAAATGAATTACTTAAAAATCATCCAATGTGATTTTATGGATTTCTGTTTTAGATTCCGTCTCTCACAGTTGAAGTGTACCTACGATAAAAATATTACAGACCTCTACATGCTTTGTAAGTAGGAAACACTGCAGATTTTGCAGGTTATCAAGTACTTGTTCTCCCCACTGTATGTGCAAGTCCAAGACCATATAGACATGAAAAACACCCCTTGGCAAGATAACCATAGTCTATAATACTGTTCTCCTTGCCCCCTGCAGTGTCCAAACGAGATAAGCAGGAACTCGTGCAATCCATGGTGGCCCAAAATTTATGTCCAGCCTGGCCCCAGCTGTACACACACACACACACACACACACACACACACACACACACACACACACACACACACACACAAGACCTCATAGTTTGACCAATTTGACTTCAGATTCCGCCGTTTGTCCACATTTCTCCAAACGTCAAACATTTTGAAGTTGCTCCAAATGTCAAATTTCGAGGTGTTTTGGACACCACAGGTTGTACCCCTGCTGTCACATGTTTAGGCATTCATTTTGAATGGTTAAGTTAAGGGTTAAGGTTTGGAATAGGATTTTTTTTTAATCAAAGGAGTGCCTATACTTGGCTTTGAACACACCCTGAAGGTGGCTGAAGTTGAGGTCATTCTGAATTAGTTTGGGGTTAAAACAAAAACAACTCCACAGTTAAGTTTAGGCCATCATTCTGAATGGTTAAGGTTTGGGAAAGGGTTAAAACAAAAACATTTAAAACAAGTGTCTGTCACTGGGACTGAATATACAACCTTCAGAGCTGGAGCTCGCAGTTTACACCCATCTGCCACCCCGGTCCGCAACGCTCACTGTTGCCCTTAATGGCCAGTTTTGGGTACCTGGATGGATGTCGGATGTCAAAGTGGATCATGAGCGACCTGGCTGCACACACACACACACACACACACACACACACACACACACACACACACACACACACACACACACACACACACACACACACACACACACACACACACACACACACATACATACATACATACATACATACATACATACGTATATACACTCAAGCAAGCATAACCAAACACATATACACACATCCTGCCAGGCCCCAGCTGTGCTCACACACACACACTGAGGCATGATGGATGGGGAGGCAGATGAACAAAACCCCCACTGGATGTAGATGGATAAAAACAGAGGGATGAATTAAGCAGCAGCAAGACGGTTGAAAAATAGTGGTGAAGTTATATTTTACTAGAAACAATGGCTATATATTATTCATGTAAAAGTTTTAAAAATGTATGTACCAATTCCAGATTGCTCCTGTAATGGAGAATACATTGGTTGTGATTTATCATTCAACTTCACCTGTCCAAGAAAACTACCATAGTAGGTTCATCAGTTGGATAAATCAGTATCCCCGATGGACACTTTTAACCAGTATGAGTCTGAAAGGAAAATATCCCATGGTGATATTGGATTTCTTTTGATGTGGTGTACAGTATTCACAGAGGGGTTACAATGTTATTCTACATTGGTTTTACCTTCAATTTAATCCATGCATTTACATAACTCTACTTCATTACACTGCTAGAAAGACCTGGATGCGTTTTTAGAAGTGATGGTTTGAGAGGCTGACCAAAACACGTGTGAGTGAAGATCCTATCCTGTAGACAAGTGTGACAGTATTTTAATACTGAGCCGAAAACAACATAGGTGCTGCTGTACGACTGTTTTAATCTGGATTAGTGTTTCTCTCCCAGGACTCTAATAATCCGATTATTCAGAGTTCGCTTGGCGCTTCTTCAAGGGGGAGAAGATGATGGAGACGCGAAGCAAGGGCTCCTCGGTTATATGGCGGTGTCTCGGCGCATACCGTTACTGTTCATGCTGGTTCAGGCGATCTGCACTTCTGAAGTGAGGCTACGAGAGGCTATCCGTGCTATTAAATCGATTGGAAGTTTTTTTCTACGTCATGCAAAGCAAATCGAACGCGTCCCTATGCAAAACGTGAGCAAAGTTATTTTAACAGGGTTTCTATTCTAGTCAGTCCACTGCAGTGCATCCCTGTGCAGTATTCGGACATATAGAATGCTGCGCTCTGCTCTGCAGTCAGACTGCGGCTTTGACAGAGTTTTGAGAGCGAAATCGAAAGACAACTGAATTTAATGAGAGTGACTTGGGTCTTTTTCCATACCTGTCAATCAACGGGGATAGCGGTATCGACTATAGCCTACATTATGGGTCCTTCATTGTCGTTTTGATGGTGTTCAGGTGAGTAGCCCTAAATTCGAGTGGGTAGGCTATGTTTTGACATCGCCAAAGATATTGAAATAAATATATGTTTTATCAACAAAATATAGGCCTTTGTTTAGCAGTTATTTAGCCTACATGGCTGAGCCCTGAAATTGGACTTGAATTAGCCCATATTGAAGTTTGATCATGTTTACATTTTCCATGTAGGCCTGTAGACGTTTGAATAACAAAAACGAATTATAAATTACATTTATACCTATGGGTGTCATGGGAATAATAACCAAAACCAAAACACAATATGTCTGATGCAACCGGTGGATAAACACTCATCAACCACTTTTGTGTGTAGCCTTATGCCCTAATGTCAGGACAGCTTTATTGTTCTCCAGGATAATCCCATCAGATTATTTGTCTGATGTAGGAATAGGATGCCCATCAATTAGACATAATTCGTTTAATCCAGACTTAGTTAGATTTCTCTGCCTGCCTGCCCTCCTGCCAGGGCCCCACATTAAGAGGCCTACACAGGCATGCACAGGTCAGGTAAGGACAGTGGTGTTTAGTTTATCAGGATCCCCGTAAACTACTAAAAATGCAGCAGCTTCTCTTCCTGGGATCCACATAAAACATACAAATACAGGGCCTTCATTACATTACATCTTAAAGGGGGGGGGGGGGCTTCAGAAAGTATTCATATGTATTTTGTTGTGTTACAGCCTGAATTCAAAATGAATTACATCTATTTTTTCTCTCTCAGCCATCAACACACTCCCCCATAATTACGAAGTAAAAACATGCTTTACATTTTCCGGGCACATTGTTTCATGAAGAAATACATAAATACTCTATCTCATTTAAATAGTATTCACACCCCTGAGTCAATACATGTTAGAATCACATTTGGCAGCGATTAAATCTTTGCAAACCAGGGTTGTACAATATTTGTGCACATTATTCTTTAAAAATTCTTCAAGCTCTGTTAAATTGGTTGTTGATCGTTGCTAGACAGCCATAGATTTTAAGACGATTTAAGGTCAAAACTGTAACTAGGCCACTCAGAAACATTCAATGTCGTCTTGGTAAGAAGCTCCAGTGTATATTTGGCCTTGGGTTTTAGGTTATTATCCTGCTGAAAGGTGAATTTGTCTTCCAGTGTCTGGTGGAAAGCAGACTGAACCAGGTTTTCCTCTAGGATTTTGCCTGTGCTTAGCTCTATTCTGTTGTTGTTTTTTTTATCCTAAAAAGTTATTGCCAATGACAAAAGTTATTGCCAATGACAAGTATACCCATAACATGATGCAGCCACCATCATGCTTGAAAATATGAAGAGTGGTACTCAGTGATGTGTTCTATTGGATTTTCCCCAAACATAACGCTTTGTATTCAGGACATAAAGTACATTTCTTTGCCATATTTTTTGGCAGTTTTACTTTGGAGCCTTATTGCAAAGAGAATGCATGTTTTGAAATATTTTTATTCTGTACAGGCTTCTTTCTTTTCACTATGTCATTTAGGTTAGTATTGTGGAGTAACTACAATGTTGTTGATCCATCTTCAGTTTTCTCCTATCACAGTCATTAAACTCTGTAATGGTTTTAAAGTCACCATTGGCGTCATGGTGAAATCCCTGAGCGGTTTTCTTCCTCTCCGGCAACTGTGTTCAGAAAGACGCCGTATATTTGTAGTGAGTGGGTGTAGTAGTACACCATCCAAAGTGTAACTTCCCCATGCTCAAATAAATATTACATTTCAGCTTTTTTCTTCTTCTTCCCATCTGCCAATACGTGCCCTTCTTTGCGAGGCATTGGAAAACCACCCCGGTCTTTGTGGTTGAGTATGTGTTTGACATTCAATGCTCAACTGAGGGACCTTACAGATCATTTTATTTTATGCGGGGTACAGAGATGAGATAGTCATAAAAAAATCACGTCAAACATTATTGCACACAGAGTGAGTCCATGCAACTTATTAAGTGACTTGTTAAGCACATTTTCACTCCTGAATTTATTTAGGCTTACCATAACAAAGGGCTTGAATACTTATTGACTCAAGACATTTCAGATTTAAATTTTTTATTAATTTGTAAAGATTTATAAAATATAATTCCATTTGGACATTATGGGGTATAGTGTGTAGGCCAGCGACAAAACAATCTCAATATAATCCATTTTGAATTCAGGCTGTAACACCTCAAGATGTAGAAGAAGGTAAGGTGTGTGAATACTTCCTGAAGGCTCTGTACATGACAAAGTACAGAACAGATAGACGAGGACATGAAATAACATTGTATATACAATATATACACAACAAAAATACTATTTACACACTATTATTACATACTCATATTCTTATATACAGTTCAATTAGATCTTTAGAAAGAGGAGAGGAAGCTGTGATACAATATATATATATATTTTGGACTAAGTTTAATCTGAAACATCTGGACACAGAGTTGAGGGGAGGAGAGGAGGGGAGCAAGCTGCCCAGTAAGTATGCCAGAGGTGGCCTAGCTGCTTTGGTCTCTGTAAACTCATCGAAGTCAGTCCTCTTACATTACTTCTCCTGAAATCAACTATTCACCTTGGTCTCCTATCTCTTCCCTTGGACAGTCACCCATAGAGGACAGTAGTCAACTTTTCACCTTGGTCTCCTATCTCTTCCCATGGACAGTCACCCATAGAGGACAGTAGTCAACTTTTCACCTTGGTCTCCTATCTCTTCCCATGGACAGTCACCCATAGAGGACAGTAGTCAACTTTTCACCTTGGTCTCCTATCTCTTCCCATGGACAGTCACCCATAGAGGACAGTAGTCAACTTTTCACCTTGGTCTCCTATCTCTTCCCATGGACAGTCACCCATAGAGGACAGTAGTCAACTTTTCACCTTGGTCTCCTTTCTCTTCCCATGGACAGTCACCCATAGAGGACAGTAGTCAACTATTCACCCTGGTCTCCTGTCCTTGTTCAACACACCACATCGATACAGTATGCATAGCGTTCTAATCAATATGACCATTTTCTCACACGATACTGCAGAAACAGTGCTGTTACACATTGACTGTGGCTAACCAGGTGTAGGTGAGAATTGCAGATAACCTTGACAGACGATGGCTGTCAGAGTTGCAGTAGGCCTATAGATCCAGCCTGTACACAAACGGAATACTACTCATACCAACTAAAAATAGTACATGTTTTCGTTAATGTATTAATTATGTATCTTCTTATAATGATGAATAAAGAATTGAAGCATGCATTCTTTTTAGTCCGTATGGCTAACTCACTACCCACAGAATTCCATGGACCCATATCAGTGCCTGTGGCTGCAGTTTCAGTTTCTACTAAACCTGTCCACTAAGGAGTATGTCTGAAATGCTGCCAAACGTTTGCTGACTCAAGGATTTCGAAGGTAGAGAGTTTTACTATCCCTGTCAGTGTGGATTGATCTAGATTGACTGTGAAGTCAAAATTGATTAAGATAATGCCATTGGTATCTGTTATAGATTAGACCCATGTCTAGGCTCTCACATCAGCCTGATTGTATACAGTGGTTCAGTATGAAAGGCTAAAGGTTCTCAATCTCAATTGGTTCTATCCTGATTCCTCTTTTCCTCTGTCCTTGTCTCCTTCTCAAAGCACATTAGAGCAGGATATATGTATTTTTTCAAGGGGATAGGTCAGCTATCATTTCCAATCCCCTTTTTATATATATAGACTACCGTTCAAAAGTTTGGGGTCACTTAGAAATGTCCTTGTTCTTTAAAGAAAAGCACATGTTTTGTCCATTAAAATAACATCAAATTGATCAGAAATACAGTGTAGACATTGTTAATGTTGTAAATGACCATAGTAGCTAGAAACGGCTGACTTTTCATGGAATGTCTATATGGCTTTTTTGCAACTCTGCCTAGAAGGCCAGCATCCCGGAGTCACCTCTTCACTGTTGACGTTGAGACTGGACAGAGGAACTCTGCCTAGAAGGCCAGCATCCCGGAGTCACCTCTTCACTGTTGACGTTGAGACTGGACAGAGGAACTCTGCCTAGAAGGCCAGCATCCCGGAGTCACCTCTTCACTGTTGACGTTGAGACTGGACAGAGGAACTCTGCCTAGAAGGCCAGCATCCCGGAGTCACCTCTTCACTGTTGACGTTGAGACTGGACAGAGGAACTCTGCCTAGAAGGCCAGCATCCCGGAGTCACCTCTTCACTGTTGACGTTGATACTGGACAGAGGAACTCTGCCTAGAAGGCCAGCATCCCGGAGTTACCTCTTCACTGTTGACGTTGAGACTGGTGTTTTGCAGGTACTATTTAATGAAGCTGCCAGTTGAGGACTTGTGAGGCGTCTGTTTCTCAAACTAGGCACTCTAATGTACTTGTCCTCTTGCTCAGTTGTGCACTGGGGCCTCCCACTCCTCTTTCTATTCTGGTTAGAGTCAGTCTGTGCTGTTCTGTGAAGGGAGTAGTACACAGCGCTATAAGAGATCTTCAGTTTCTTGGCAATTTCTCACATGGAATAGCCTTCATATCTCAGAACATTTAATAGACTAATGAGTTTCAGAAGAAGGGTCTTTGTTTCTGGCCATTTTGAGCCTGTAATGGAACTCACAAATGTTGATGCTCCAGATACTCAACTAGTCTAAAGAAGGACAGTTTTATTGCTTTTTAATCAGAACAACAGTTTTCAGCTGTGCTAACATATTTGCAAAAGGGTTTTCTAATGATCAATTAGCCTTCTAAAATGATGAACTTGGATTAGCTAATACAACATGCCATTGGAACACAGGAGTGATGGTTGTTGATAATGGGCCTCTGTACTCCTATGTAGATATTCCATTAAAAATCAGCCGTTTCCAGCTACCATAGTCATTTACAACATTAACAATGTCTACACTGCATTTCTGATCAATTTGATGTTATTTTAATGGACAAAAAAATGGCTTTTCTTTAAAAAACAAGGACATTTCTAAGTGACTCAAAAAATGTATAACGGTAGTGTATATTGTATTTATTATTATTATGCCCCTCCCCATAGTTGGAAAACTAGGTGAAAAACATAACAATTCAAGCAGAAGATCTTATGTTCCTCTCCTTAAATCTTATCCTCCAATGGGTTTTGCAAAGGAGGTAACGAGAGGGACCCGAGGAAACAAAGACATAATTGAGACTCACCCACTGCCAATATCAAAAGTAAAAGAGACAGAACCCAAATGATCCCATCGGCGGAGCAGCAAGAACTGTGGTCTGGGACTGAGGACATCTGATATAGGTACAATATATAGAGCACATTCATAACCACTTTGATATGTATTATGGCACTATAATTGGTTTCCATTCAGCTTTGAATGTGGGACATTTGTTTGGATATATCTGATGTAGTCTGACAAGCAGTGAAAAGGGTGGTTGGTCTATAGAAAGAGAATGAATAGAACGGGCTTGGAACCGCGCTGATCTTGGCAATTTGACTGGTCAATCATTCTACTCATTCTAGGTTAGAACCATATACATAAACCAGTTGTCCTATCTCTATGGTAGAACAGTCAATGTTTCAGATTTAAAGGAGAGGATCACTGTCCCTGTACTCAGGAGTGTCACTGGCCCAGACTTAACATGTTTAACAGAAATAGAAATAGGAAAGATTCTTCCAAATACCCTGGGTCTGGATTATGCGAGCTAAGTAGAGCTTTGCCTGATATTCATTTGTCAGTTATTATATTCTGAGCCCTCACTCAGCATGGTTACTCATTGGAACGCACACTGTCAACTGTCACAACTGTGCCACGGTGTGCTATGACAGTGTGTGTGCATGTACTTTGTGTGTGTGTGTTCAGCCAGTCAGTCACTGTGTAAGCCTATGTATGTGTGTGTAAGCATGCAATGTGTATGTGTGTCTGTCTGGCTATGTGTGTCTGGCAGTGTGTATTCCCTGTGATTCACATCCTAAGTGACATACAGCTTTTAATATGGAGGATTAAAGATAATCCAGTCTGACATGTGACCCATGGTGATGATGGTAACTGTCTCGTTGACATGTGACCCATGGTGATGATGGTAACTGTCTCGTTGACATGTGACTCATGGTGATGATGGTAACTGTCTCGTTGACATGTGACTCATGGTGATGATGGTAACTGTCCTTGTTGGCATGTGACTCATGGTGATGATGGTAACTTTGTCCTCGTTGACATGTGACTCATGGTGATGATGGTAACTTTGTCCTCGTTGGCATGTGACTCATGGTGATGATGGTAACTTTGTCCTCGTTGGCATGTGACTCATGGTGATGATGGTAACTTTGTCCTCGTTGGCATGTGACTCATGGTGATGATGGTAACTTTGTCCTCGTTGGCATGTGACTCATGGTGATGATGGTAACTTTGTCCTCGTTGGCATGTGACTCACGGTGATGATGGTAACTTTGTCCTCGTTGACATGTGACTCATGGTGATGATGGTAACTTTGTCCTCGTTGGCATGTGACTCATGGTGATGATGGTAACTTTGTCCTCGTTGGCATGTGACTCATGGTGATGATGGTAACTGTCTCGTTGACATGTGACTCATGGTGATGATGGTAACTTTGTCCTCGTTGACATGTGACTCATGGTGATGATGGTAACTTTGTCCTCGTTGGCATGTGACTCATGGTGATGATGGTAGCTGCGTCCCTCATCGCACCTTATTTCCTACAAAGTGTATTATTTTTCCCCAGGGCCCTTTTCCCCAGTACTCCGTTTGGGACTCATATGAGGTTCAGCTCTTGAGTTAGCATTAGCATAGCATTAGCATCACCTTCTATTTCTAATCTCCCTATAAGACAATGATTGACAGGTGGAGACAAGTAGGTGAAAGCTTGTTTCACTTTTACAGATTTTCCACTCCGACAGGACTCCCTGATTTCCCTAGGGAGAGTCCATTGAGTTGATTAGGCCTAATGTCAGCAGTGCACCAGGGGTGTGTCAAATGGCAACATTTTCCTTATACAGTGCACTACTATTGACCAGAGCCCTATAGGCCCGGGTCAAAAGTAGTGTACTATATAGGGAAAAAGGCACCATTTAGGACACACTGCAGCACTCAGCGTTCTGGAAGGAAACCAGCTCTGTTTAATGACCACCCGCCCCTCTCTAGAATTTGCATAACCATAGCTGACTGGTTAAATTCATCTTTGACTCATTATGGCAAAATGTACGAGGCTCTTTCCTCGGCTGCAATGTGTCATCAGCTTAACAAACTGTTTGATGTGTGTGTGTGCTTTCAATAAACATGGTGTTCTATCGTAGCGGGCTGTCAATGTGTGTCTAGAGGCACTCGTCATCCTCCGCAGTGTTTGGAATGTCTATTTTCCTCTCTCTCTCTAAGACACACACACATACACACCCGCAACACACAATCCGTGTGTAAACCTGTAATCTGACTGGGGTAATGGTCCATAATGAGAGATTAGGAGTGTCCGCCCTTGGACAACAGTGGGATTAAACCCTAAATTCGTTCACTGTCCTACTTCTCAGATTAATCCAGAAAGTGAAGGGACTCACCAATGTTGGAATCTCTCTCTTTCTCTCTCTGTAGGACACACACACACACACTCACACACGCGCAAGCATGCACGCAGACATGCACGCAGACATGCACAAGTGCACACTCAAAACAGTTTGCTTCAGAAGGGAACAGCCCACCATGCCGCCTACCACCCACCCATATTCTATTTATATTTACATCCACAGTCAGGGCTGATGCTGCCTGACAGACCAGAGCAGTTCCCCTCTTCACCTAGAGGGAAGGAGGAAAGGAAAAGATAGAGGAGAGGAGAGGAGAGGAGAGGAGAGGAGAGGAGAGGAGAGGAGAGGAGAGGAGAGGAGAGGAGAGGAGAGGAGAGGAGAGGAGAGGAGAGGAGAGGAGAGGAGAGGAGAGGAGAGGAGAGGGTGAAAAGGAAAGGGAGGAGAGCGATGGGAAGAGAGGAGATGGTGAGAGGGAAAGGGAGGAGAGCGATGGGAAGAGAGGAGATGGTGAGAGGGAAAGGGAGGAGAGCGATGGGAAGAGAGGAGATGGTGAGAGGGAAAGGGAGGAGAGGGATGGGAAGAGAGGAGATGGTGAGAGGGAAAGGGAGGAGAGCGATGGGAAGAGAGGAGATGGTGAGAGGGAAAGGGAGGAGAGGGTGATAAGGAAGAATAGAGGAGATAGTGAGAGGGAAAGGGAGGAGAGCGATGGGAAGAGAGGAGATGGTGAGAGGGAAAGGGAGGAGAGGGATGGGAAGAGAGGAGATGGTGACAGGGAAAGGGAGGAGAGCGATGGGAAGAGAGGAGATGGTGAGAGGGAAAGGGAGGAGAGCGATGGGAAGAGAGGAGATGGTGAGAGGGAAAGGGAGGAGAGTGATGGGAAGAGAGGAGATGGTGAGAGGGAAAGGGAGGAGAGCGATGGGAAGAGAGGAGATGGTGAGAGGGAAAGGGAGGAGAGCGATGGGAAGAGAGGAGATGGTGAGAGGGAAAGGGAGGAGAGCGATGAGAAGAGAGGCGATGGTGAGAGAGAAAGGGAGGAGAGCGATGGGAAGAGAGGCGATGGTGAGAGGGAAAGGGAGGAGAGCGATGGGAAGAGAGGAGATGGTGAGAGGGAAAGGGAGGAGAGGGTGATAAGGAAGAATAGAGGAGATAGTGAGAGGGAAAGGGAGGAGAGCGATGGGAAGAGAGGAGATGGTGAGAGGGAAAGGGAGGAGAGGGATGGGAAGAGAGGAGATGGTGAGAGGGAAAGGGAGGAGAGCGATGGGAAGAGAGGAGATGGTGACAGGGAAAGGGAGGAGAGCGATGGGAAGAGAGGAGATGGTGAGAGGGAAAGGGAGGAGAGCGATGGGAAGAGAGGAGATGGTGACAGGGAAAGGGAGGAGAGCGATGGGAAGAGAGGAGATGGTGAGAGGGAAAGGGAGGAGAGCGATGGGAAGAGAGGAGATGGTGAGAGGGAAAGGGAGGAGAGGGTGATAAGGAAGAATAGAGGAGATAGTGAGAGGGAAAGGGAGGAGAGCGATGGGAAGAGAGGAGATGGTGAGAGGGAAAGGGAGGAGAGCGATGGGAAGAGAGGCGATGGTGAGAGGGAAAGGGAGGAGAGCGATGGTAAGAGAGGAGATAGTGAGAGAGAAAGGGAGGAGAGAGATGGGAAGAGAGGAGATGGTGAGAGGGAAAGGGAGGAGAGCGATGGGAAGAGAGGAGATGGTGAGAGGGAAAGGGAGGAGAGCGATGGGAAGAGAGGAGATGGTGACAGGGAAAGGGAGGAGAGGGATGGGAAGAGAGGAGATGGTGAGAGGGAAAGGGAGGAGAGGGATGGGAAGAGAGGAGATGGTGAGAGGGAAAGGGAGGAGAGGGATGGGAAGAGAGGAGATGGTGACAGGGAAAGGGAGGAGAGGGATGGGAAGAGAGGAGATGGTGAGAGGGAAAGGGAGGAGAGGGATGGGAAGAGAGGAGATGGTGAGAGGGAAAGGGAGGAGAGGGATGGGAAGAGAGGAGATTGTGACAGGGAAAGGGAGGAGAGGGTGATAAGGAAGAAGAGAGGAGCGAGAAGAGATGGACGTGGACGAGACAGGAAGGGAGAGGAAAAGAAAAGAAACAAACAAAATGATAGAGAAGAGGAGAAGGGGCTGAACCTAAAGCCATTAGTCAGGGACAGGGCACTCTAGTGTTTGATGGTGTGGGGGGAACAGTCTGTCTAGTGTTGGATGGTGTGGGAGGTGCAGTTTGTCTAGTGTTGAATGGTGTGGGGGTAACAGTCTGTCTAATGTTGGATGGTGGGGGGGAACAGTCTGTCTAGTGTTGGATGGTGTGGGAGGTGCAGTTTGTCTAGTGTTGAATGGTGTGGGGGTAACAGTCTGTCTAATGTTGGATGGTGTGGGGGGAACAGTCTGTCTAGTGTTGGATGGTGTGGGGGGGGACAGTCTGTCTAGTGTTGGATGGTGTGGGAGGAACAGTCTGTCTAGTGTTGGATGGTGTGGGGGGAACAGTCTGTCTAGTGTTGAATGGTGTGGGGGAACAGTCTGTCTAGTGTTGGATGGTGTGGGGGGGAACAGTCTGTCTAGTGTTGGATGGTGTGGGGGAAACAGTCTGTCTTGTGTTGGATGGTGTGGGGGGAACAGTCTGTCTAGTGTTGAATGGTGTGGGGGGTCTGTCTAGTGTTGGATGGTGTGGGGGGTACAGTCTGTCTAGTGTTGCATGGTGTGGGGGGGTCTGTCTAGTGTTGGATGGTGTGGGGGGTACAGTCTGTCTAGTGTTGGATGGTGTGGGGGGTACAGTCTGTCTAGTGTTGGATGGTGTGGGGGAAACAGTCTGTCTAGTGTTGAATGGTGTGGGGGTAACAGTCTGTCTAATGTTGGATGGTGTGGGGGGAACAGTCTGTCTAGTGTTGGATGGTGTGGGGGGGACAGTCTGTCTAGTGTTGGATGGTGTGGGAGGGAACAGTCTGTCTAGTGTTGGATGGTGTGGGGGGGAACAGTCTGTCTAGTGTTGAATGGTGTGGGGGGAACAGTCTGTCTTGTGTTGGATGGTGTGGGGGGAACAGTCTGTCTAGTGTTGGATGGTGTGGGGAAACAGTCTGTCTTGTGTTGGATGGTGTGGGGGGAACAGTCTGTCTAGTGTTGAATGGTGTGGGGGGAACAGTCTGTCTAGTGTTGAATGGTGTGGGGAAACAGTCTGTCTGGTGTTGGATGGTGTGGGGGGTACAGTCTGTCCAGTGTTGGATGGTGTGGGGGAAACAGTCTGTCTAGTGTTGGATGGTGTGGGGGGGGGCAGTCTGTCTAGTGTTGAATGGTGTGTGGGGGGGAACAGTCTGTCTAGTGTTGGATGGTGTAGGGGGAAACAGTCTGTCTAGTGTTGAATGGTGTGGGTGGTACAGTCTGTCTAGTGCTGTACGGTGTGGGGTGTGGGGGGGGACAGTGTCAGATACCCAGGATGAAGAAACGTGCAGGGCGCTATGTCCCAGACACGGATGCTATGTCCCAGACACGGATGCTATGTCCCAAATGGCACCCTGTAGGGAATATGGTTCCACTTGGGACACAACCTCTACTGTCCTCCTTCAGGGATGTGTGTGTGTGTGTGTATGATTAACATCCATCATCCTCAACCAGGGTGATGTTACTAAAATGAGTGTATTCTTACGTTATATAACATTTTTGATTGATGTTTGATGAATAGGAAAATATCACTCAATGTCGCCTTTCTTTCTTCCCCATGTCTCCAGAGTCCTGTGGTTGAGTGACGACTCAGACTGGGGAAGAGAATGCTACTCACCGTGCAGCACCCACTGAGCCCCAGCACCACCCCAGCACCATGTCTTACTACCCTACAGCCAACCACTGTGTTTGGGGGACCACGTCTCCATAGCTACAGCAGCTAAATATACACATCTTCAATACATGAAAACTGAGAGAGGGATGGAACCATATTTCAGATTGAATGTGAGTACTGTGCATATTAAGTAACAAACACAGTCTTACAAACTGTCAGAGGCAGAGAGAAGAACAGCATGGAGGACAGTGAGCTTATCTTTCTGGAGCGCCATGATGAGGGCGAGGGCCCTACCGTGGCCTTCTCCAAAGACAAGCCTGGAGTCAGGAGGGTCCTACCGTGGTCTTCTCCAAAGATAAGCCTGGAGTCAGGGAGGGCCCTACAGTGGTCTTCTCCAAAGACAAGACTGGAGTCATGGAGGCCAGGGACAGTAGGCCCGACTCAGGCCTGGGGCTAGGTTTGGGGCTGGAGCCAGGCCAGGGACGCCGCTCCTCGGGCTTCCACATCCCCTCTCCCCCTCCTCTCCGGGCTCCCTGGCTGACCTGGCCATGGCCTCGTCACCACCCCCGGCCTGGTGAAGTCCTCCTCCACAGAGCTGCAGACCAAAGAGACTGGTTCCTTGAGAAGCTCCAAACCCCTCCTCAGCCTGGTCAAGTCCCTCTCCACCGAGATCTCCCACCTCGAGCCCGAGGTCTACCTCTCCAAGTCGGACTCCAAGCTCCACATGCACCCCTGGAAGCAGTTCACCCAGACCCAACCCAAGCTCCAGGAGGCTGGTTTTGGGAATGATAGCTGGATGGCACCCCGTCCCCGTTTCACCCACGGAGCCCAAAGGAAGTTCCCTGATGACCGAGTTCGAGGACACGCGGAGGAAGTTCTCGGAGGCCATACAGGACCCCATGAGCATGTGGGGTAAAATGATGGGGGACGAGTCGAGCTCGGGGAGCCCCAAACAGAAGGTGTCTGGGGGGGTCGGGGAATCACCTGCCTCCTTTGGTAGCTGTGGAGGTGGTGGGAGTGGGACCCCATTGAACATTGAAGATGGGAGCACAGAGACACAAGTAAGATACAGACGTGGAACAGACAGTGAACTGGGTGTGTGTGAAACCCCACTAAGGAGACCCAGGAAGGGCCTTCTGAAGCCCTCACTTTCCCCAGAGCACCATAGCCAGCTGGGGGATAGCCTCTACGAGATCTGCACCAACGGAGACCTCATCCAGGTGGTAGAGGTCCAGGGGGTCGGAACCAGTGGAGCTGGTACCAGAGGTCAGCATCGAGGAACCCATCCCCAGGCTCGAGGCAGGATTCCTGGGGTTCCTGTAGCCTCAGTGCCTGTCCGCTGGCTCTTGTTTGTGGGCGTACTTGCCTATGGCTTCTTTGTGCTCCCTCTGCCCTCCTATGTGACTGGGCTGTCCCTGGGGATAGCATGTGGGTTCCTGTTAGGGTTGGTGGTGGTCCTGGTGTTAACGCCACGTCCGCGCTCCAGATCTTTGCCCCCCTGGGGCACTACAGGGGCCCGGTGGTCCCAAGACAACAGCCTGCTGCCCTCGGACCCTGTTGGTGGGCTGCACACAGATGCAGAAGTCCTGGAGGTGAGTTTGAGGATATGGGAGTGGTCACACACACAAGTAACATAGATAGAGTTACAGTAGGACAACACAGACAGATGGACGGACGGACAGATTGTCATAGACAGACAGACAGACAGACAGACAGACAGACAGACAGACAGACAGACAGACAGACAGACAGACAGACAGACAGACAGACAGACAGACAGACAGACAGGCAGGCAGGCAGGCAGGCAGGCAGGCAGGCAGGCAGGCAGGCAGACAGACAGACAGACAGACAGACAGACAGACAGACAGACAGACAGACAGACAGACAGACAGACAGACAGACAGACAGACAGACAGACAGACAGACAGACAGGCAGGCAGACAGGCAGATGGTCAGCCCTTAAAAATACAAAGAAAACAGGCTTTCATCAATTTTTTTATATTTTTATAGTTGATACATTTCTGTCTCATGAACCAAAGCACGAGCCACATGCTGTATGGTAACAATCATTACTACTGTCTTGGTCTCTATAGAGTGGAGGAGTAGAGACCTTTGTTTCTGTGAATGGGTGAGTGAATGAGGCCAGGTGCTGATTAGAGAGGATAGTGAGAACTGAGGGGCTTAGAGCCATGGGGCTGCTTCCGCAATAGCAGCCTATTCCCTTTGTAGTGCACTACTTTTGACCAGGGCTCTGTTAAAAGGTTGTGCACCACATAGGGGATAGGATGTCATTTGGGACACATACCATCTCCCTCAGTTGTAGCCCATGTAGTTCC
Source organism: Oncorhynchus gorbuscha (assembly GCF_021184085.1). Classification (NCBI taxonomy): domain Eukaryota; kingdom Metazoa; phylum Chordata; class Actinopteri; order Salmoniformes; family Salmonidae; genus Oncorhynchus; species Oncorhynchus gorbuscha. The sequence continues at coordinate 168,599 of NW_025746105.1, forward strand.
TGTACATCCTCTGCCCCTTGGCCTTTGATTAGTAAGGAATGAGGGGCTTATAGCCGCCCGGTCCAGATAGATCCCATGTCAGTCTACTGTAGCCCAGGAAGTCCCTGTGTTCCCTCTGGCCCTTGGCCTTCTTGAGCTGGAGCTACGCAGTGCTAATAACCCCCAGAGCCCAGTTTAAAACCCTCTGTATCTAGGCCAGTTGACTTGCTAGTCTGATGGATTGATTGTGGATTGGTTGTGGTTTAACGTCTGTCTATCCTCGTGGCAGACCTGTGTTGTCACTCTGTGCTTTGTATCGTGTCCCATCTCCCAGTCCATTAGCTGTAGCAGCTGTGATATTTCTGTCTTGATTAATTCAGTTTGCTCTAAGCTGAACCCAAGACATAAGAAACACAAATTAGCTCAGTAGAACACTACAAAACAGTCAAATTAGGTTGAAGCTTTTAAGGCTATAAGCCAATACAATGTTGCATGCTGCATTCAGTGTTGTATTTCAGTTTACAGTATGCATGTATACAACTTAGTACATAAAATGCAAGTATCTGTATTTGTATTTATTAATAATTATTTATACAAATGTAAAAACATTACAATACATTCACAGACCGTGTGCCCTCAGGCCCCTACTCCACCACTACCACATATTTACAGTACAAAATCCATGTGCGTGTGTGTGTATAGTGTGTATGCCATCGTGTGTGTGTGTGTGTGTGTGTGTGTGTGTGTGTGTGTGTGTGTGTGTGTGTGTGTGTGTGTGTGTGTGTGTGTGTGTGTGTGTGTGTGTGTGTGTGTGTGTGTGTGTGTGTGTGTGTGTGTGTGTGTGTGTGTGTGTGTGTGTGTGTGTGTGTATGTGCCTATGTTTGTGTTGCTTCACAGTCCCCGCTGTTCCATAACGTGTATTTTAATCAGTTTTTTTTAAAATGTAATTTTACTGCTTGCATGAGTT